>NC_090235.1:4425000-4715000 GCF_024489055.1 Chanodichthys erythropterus | reverse complement strand
ATTGAGGAAATGGCCCTGAGGCCCAAAGGCTCTGCTGTACTTACAGAGAGAGAGCCCAGCAATTAAAAGACACACACTCACACACACATGCACAGGATGCAATTAATGCATTCTGAGATCCGAATCAGTCTGGAGTGAAAAAAATCAGATGCAGATAGAACAAGGACTGGTACATTCTGTTTTAATGTGATCAACCCCATCACAATATTGTTATTCTATTGCGTCAACGGTTTAGGACTGTTGTAAATGAGTTCAATGAATCAAGCCAATGCTCAACTCAATTTCACTGATATTGAGCTGAATTAAATAGAACTAAATTGAATAGAGAGAGATGGGGAAGTGAGAGAGCATGTGTACTGCAGATAGACAGGGTCTCATTCAGTAATAACTGTGTACATGTGCACAGTGAAGGTTCTCACACTGAATTTCTGCAAGATTCACCACACGATTTTGGCCACAATTTTGCTGTTTGACATTTTTTGGAATTGTAAAAGATTTCTTTTGTCATATGAAAAAATGAATCAGTCTTGGATCTTTTTATATACTTTTATTTCTGAAATGTTGGAAACTGTTTACAAAAATTATGTCATGGCTTTACTATGGCAAGTGGGAGAAGTTAAAGAATTGGAAAACTTTAAAATGAAAATTGATTTACTCACCCTCAAGCCATCCTAGGTGTATATGACTTTCTTTTTTCAGACGAATACAATCAGAGTTATATTAAAGCAGAACTAAGTAACTTTTTTTACCTTCATAAATAGTTTTCTAAGTCCTTACGATGGTTAATTGACTTGTAGTGGTGTGTTTGAGGCGAGCACTAACCCCCTCTGGCACGTCTACGCCAGAATACAGCACTTGCAAGTTGAGCTTCACCGACCCGACACAATCTCGCCTCATGTTCACGTTCACACGAGAGTGACAAAATGCTTTACAGTAATTCAAAAACAATTATATATTATGACTTTATAAGACAATTTCGAAAATTACCCACCTCCATCGAGATTTCTTGTACTGTATTAGCAAAACTACTGCGCTGGTGAGCGTTGTAGTCGATGTAGTCCAGAGCTGCGCTTGGAGTATTTATGACAGTGTGATTCACTGAAGGAACCTGTAGAGGGAGCTTCGCAAATCTTACTGAGTTCCGCTTTAATAATCACCCTGCTGCTCTCAAGCTTTATAATGGCAGTGCATGGAAACCACCTGTTTGAAGCTCAAAAGTGCATCCATCCATCATAAACGTACTCCACGCAGCTCTGGGGGATTAATAAAGGCCTTCTGAAGCGAAGCGATGTGTTTGTGTAAAAAAAAATCCATATTTAAACAAGTTATAAAGTAAAATATGTAGCTTCCACCAGACCGCTGTCCGTATTGAACTTACGAAGAAACTATAAACTGGCTTCAAGTCAGTTACACTTTTTCCATAAGTTGAATACACTCTTAGCCCGGATTTTATATTTACTTAAAAATATAATTACAATATACTTAAAATATTTAAGTTTGGTTGCTTTACTTATAAAATATAAGTAAATTCTACTAATTTGTGGGTGTATTTGAATGTGTTAATAAATGTATGTTAAATGCACTTAAATTATGAAGTTTTTCTTCTGACCACGCCTCCTTCACACTGGTTTGCGGTAGGTAATGACGCCATTTTGTCCTGGTGTGTGTGAATTCAAGGAGCTGTTGATGAGCAGTTGAAACATTTGTTTTGGCTGTTCTACAGACATTTTTTCCTAACATTTACCTTTTTATACTGTAGTTTTTCACCAAATGAGAAACTCTCAATTTTTAAGTTACCATCATCGAGATCAGGGTTTGTTTTAGTTGAGCTCTTGACCCTTGCCTTTTTAATATTAGATTTTGTCTGGGCAGTTTTAACTGCATTAAAACCAACCAGACAAGCAAAGTTAAAAGATGATCAGGTGGTGTTGGTTATGGTTTCACATAATCATTATTTGATCTGAATCACTGAACTCATTTAGAGCCCAATCTCTGAGTTAGATTTACATTATTGATTACAGCAGCACTGTGATTCTACAGCGGAGGATCAACTTCTACAATACAATTTTTTTTTTTAAAGTTGTCCTTATCACAAAAAAAAAAAAAAAATTATATTTTAGGCACACACAGACATCAAGAATCAGCCTGTGACAAGCAGGTGACAAGCAACATGTTCTGATAAACAGATCAACTCTGAACATTAGAAAACAAGCTACTAAAAAGTCACAGAAAAACAGCAAAATTTAAATAGTGAGAATAAAGAAAATTACTAAGACAATTGAGCCCATAATTTATTCCTGCAGCAATGCATGATGGGAGGCATGGATGAATTTTGATTTGTGGCAAGTTAACTTGCTTAGTACATTGAACTTAAATATACTAGTTGTAATAACTACAAAGTAATTAATATTACAAAACATTTTAAGTTAAATGAACTCGAATTATTAAGTTCACATTACTTAATCATTACTTAATTTTTTAAGTAAATTCAACTTATCCGGGCTAACAGTGTAGGGAAAGCGTAGGACGTAGTGTAAGCTTTATGAACTGCAAGAGTTTTACACTTTCTGTGTACGTTGAATATGGAAGCTGGCTTGTGCAGAAGCTATTTTACTTCATAACTTGTTAAATATGGATTTTTTTTTTTTTTTACACAAATGCATAGCTTAAATTGACAAAGCCATTATTAACCCCCCAGAGCCATGTGGAGCACATATTTATGATGGATGGATGTGGATGGAAGCACTTTCTTCAGCTCATACTAACTGATCCATATCACCGCCATTATAAAGCTCTGATATGTCAGGATATTTATTAATATTCCTGCGATTATGTTCATCAGAAAGAAGAAAGTCATATACACCTAGGATGGCTTGAGGGTGAGTTAAGCTTGGGGCAATTTTCATTTCAAAGTGAACTAATCCTTTAAGAAGAAAAACAAAACAAAACATTACTGAAATGAGCCATTATTATGCAACAGGTATGCAATAAATCTTTATAATATGTTTTATATACATTTAATCAGGGCTTGAATGACTAATCATTTTACTAGTCAATCAAGTATCCTTGTTAATTTATTTGTGCTAATTTCCACATTTGAAAATGACATCCATCATTTGCAGAGATAAAATTCAAGACATTTAAACCATATACTGTGTCAATATTCCTTTGTTAAAATAGAATATTGAAGTACTTGTGTTAAACATGTGACCAAGCGAGAAATTAGTAAATTAGTTTTATCACTGGAGCCATGCTTTGTTTTTACACAAATCCACATGAGAAACAATTACTATCCAAGAAGGACTTTTATGATGAATTTTTGAAATTTGTTTTAGGTTAGGTGCAAACTGTATGATTTTTACGCTTTTTTGACAGCTTGTAGGAGCAATCACATTTTCAAAGTCAAATTTCTCACAAAGCTATAGAACTTTTTCGATAAGATCTGTCACAACATCATGCTAATCTGTCATAGGCTGTAGATTTTACCATATAAAACAAGACAAATGTATCACAACAACAGCCCAAATTTATCCCAGATAGCATAATCGCACAACATGAATAAAGCTTTACGCAATCTCTTATTCTGCTCATATCATACAATCTGACAAGCAACAATATTGCACAGCATGCACCAGGTTTTATCCTCGTTCTACAATGAATTGATGAATCTGGATTATTGTAAATGAGGGAGCATGTCAGCGCAGTTAGCAATTAGCATACACAACCAAACCATCTCCATATGCTGTAAGGGCTTCCACACAACTTCTCTTGTACAGCCATTTATCACTCTTTGCAAACATATCCTTACACTCACTAAAGATGAGAGCACAAGCAGCAAGTGTGCCATTCTCAAAACCAGCTGAAACACAAAAAACACCTTTTAAATAGGCCTACAGTCAGTGTTTGATATGGAGGATTGTTTGATTGCTGGTTGGCCTTGTGCACTGTGAAACTTCACTGAATTGTGCGGCTCCATTTATTGCTTTGTCTTAAAAACCCTGTCATTATGCTGCAATATTATGTGTTTATGCAGTGTCTAATGTTACAGGGTGATTTTTTTTCAGGCGCATCACTCAAAATGTTAGTGCAAACTGGGTTACGTGTCATTTCTAGTTTGTCATTTTGAATGAGTCATTGTAAACACACACACCGTCAACATATTTCATAATCGAAATGATGCTGAAGTGCACATTTAGAGGGAGCTAGAATACAAAACAAAATAAAAGCCTGTTTAAGGGTTAATCTTTAATTCAGCATCTCTTGGAAGCCTATTCTTGAAATACAATTCCTAATAATTTGCATAATTGCATCATGCAGCGCAATCACTAAATGTTTTTATCATTTTATAGGAACGATGCGATATAAGCGTGATGCATCAAATCTCCTTCCCCACAGAGTGCTGGCAGTTTTGGATGGATAATTAATCTAATTTTAGGTCTTTGTGTGAATGTCAGCAGAAAATGTAGCGGGAAGCTGTCAGTTTGACTTAGCTTATTCGGTAAAGGTTGCATAAGCAACATGCCTATTCCCTTATCTCTCTCTCTGTCTCTCTCTTTTCCTGCAGCGGCGGATGCAGTTCCCGTTCGGAAAGATGGGGAGCAGGTAAGTAAAACTACAGCGCTTTGCATATTTAAGTTTTGCTTTGCACCAAACCTCTGTCCCATGTTGTGAGGTTAAGCTTTAAGGGTCTGAATGACATTCTTCACTGAGATGATACTTGTGCGATGTCTGCATTTCTGTCCAAAGCTATTATAGCTACCAAGTGCTGACATTTGTGCCTCATGGCATTTTAATGAAGTCTTTAGCTAACGCAAAGACCCCCTGTGTGGTAAACGCATGTCTTGCCACCCCCTACTGCTGAAAGTCAGAGAAAGCGTGATGGTATAATGTGTATTTGAAAAGCCTCTATATTAGATTTCTCACCGAGGCCACGGGAGCCGGACCCCAGAGCCTGGCCATTACCGTACAGTATTGCCATATAACGGGTTTGTCCCCTGGGAAGACATAGTCTCATCCGTCTTCCCTATTTGCTGTCTGTGTTTACGTCCTTCCCAAGGACAGCTCCTGGCTTGTTGCTCTACTCATCCACAGATGAATTTGGCTCAAAATCTACCATTTTGGATTCTGGTATTGTCCAAACCAAATGGCATGAGTTAAGAGTGCAGATTTAAGAAGCTGAGCCAAGAGGTGGTGTCAGCTCACTGTAGCTGATGCGAATTGAAACAGTATCTGTGCTGTGCATGTATGTATTTGTGTTAGAGAGCTGCTCTCAAAAAGGTGATTGCCGGTTGCCAAAATAAGAATAATAATAATAAAAGAAAAGAATGTCATAAAATGTTGCCTAGCAATGAAAAACACTCAAGAATGAGGTGCTAGTTGCCAAGTAGCAAGGCTACATAACTTAATGCTAGCTCAAATTGCCCACAAGCTTAGCTAAACCATAATAAATCATTATTAGGCCTATTATTTAATTCAAAAAGCCACTTGCCAGTTGCCAAAATAAGAATAATAATAATAAAAGAAAACAAAATGTCATAATATGTTGCCTAGCAATGGAAAACTCTGAAGAATGAGGTGCTAGTTGCTAAGTAGCAAGGCTACTTTAGCTAGCTTAGCACTAGCTCAAATCGCCCTCAAACTTACATAAAACATCACCACAATAAAACATTATAGGGTGAATTGGAAGGCCCTAGATGGAATTCATTTGGATTTCACTGACTTTTTTGTGCTTTTAAACACATTTGAATCAAACAAGTGTGTGTTTATCCTCACGCAACCTCAGTTGAAAAAGTAAGCAGCAAATTACCAAGCTAATGTAACTAACTTGGTGTCTCTGAGAAATCTAATCTAATAGGAATATATGGGATAGTGGTTTATTATTTACAATCCTCCTTATTGATTTTGACCCTCATCTGATACTGTAACTATTTCTTGTTTCACTGCCTAATGCACTTTCATTAAGGATTTAGACCTTTTTGGAAACTTTCTGGGGGAAATATCACGTTCATTTTGTCATCATTTGCTACATCCAGCAAAGTAAATCATCAGATTGAAGGGTGATTCTCACAAAACTGTATTTTCTGCAAGCTTTTAAAAGGTAAATTTAGGTGTCTTTCCAAAAAAGGACACTTGGAGAATACAAAAGGACACCAAATAACCAAATGATATAAGAAGTCTGAAAATGTATGCGCACTCATGAAAAAAATACCATTATAGAAAAAAACTTTTCAGAATTCACAGTGTGTAGTATGTGTACAGTGCTTCTTTACATTTTAGACAAGTCAGGATGCGATACCGAACAGGACCACATGGAGATGCCAAAAAACAAACAAACAAACAAACAAACAAAAACTAAACCACCAGCCGCCTTAACCTGACTGCATATACCAACTACAGGACATGGATCCATTCAGAATTACTAAACAGCAACATAAATGACAAATTGAAACATCCTGAATGTGTGTAGAAACAATGTGAATGTACTGAAATGCGTCTGTGCATAAATGCAATGTGCGATCAGTGCAATGAGAGTGCACATACAATGGACTCACGTACAACTTCTGTACGTCACCACCATCGTCTTTACCTTGATTGCAGTCCTCGTCCATCAAAACTTTACTTGCAAGACGGTGGTTTGCTATATCCACTCGAGAAACATAGTTTGCATATCATTGGCCAAATAGCAGTGGGATGTTTTGACGTTCCGTTTAGTCTGTATTGCATACAGTGCGATGCGCAAGGGCTCGCGCTCTTTAGAAACAATCACAAAATATGACAGAGCTTGTGTTTTGTAGCAAAACACACTGGAACAAATAATTAACTGAAAACGCAACGTGAGTCTCTCTCTGCCATCTCTGATGTAATCAGCCTGGACTTCTAAGATCATCTAACTGCGTGACGTAAACTATGTTTAAGACACAATTAGCTTTTAAAGTAATTTATCTGCATTATTTCTGTTAAATTATTCTAACACATTAAGGATTTTGAATTAATTGCATATGTTAACGCATTAACATTGACAGCCCCATTAACATTTACATAGTTGTGTTTATTTCTATAGGTTTATTTACATGTGATTTCTGTGACGTCCATATAAACACGTCCTTTTTAGTAAAAAAATGATTAATGAATGTGACCTAAATGCTGTTTTGAAATCAAACGCCTTTAAAGGGCGTCCCTCTTAAAATGTTAGGCAAAACATTCATTACTTAATCACTGCAGTGGAGAAGAAAACTAATTCATTGTTGTTAATTTGCATCTAGCTGTATTTGCCCCCCACAGAAAAATTGTAGGTGGCTGCCATAATTGCAAGCCAGCCTCAAAAATGTATTTTTAGGAGCAAGCTTCACAGTTTATGTAACAGACAGGGTCATAAAGACTGAGATGGTGGGAAATGAATCAATCGACCCCCGAACTGTGCCAGTAGTCTGTTCAGAGTTTCCAAGGGGCAGGCATTTGCCCCACGCCAACGCCTTTCTGACACTGACCTCCATTTGACCTTTCATATCGATCTCTCTCTTAATGAACAATGAGCGGCTACTGCTGTTCGTACTGGCACCAGTGTTTGTCTGCGCTGGGTGCGGTGTAAATGCAATCGATTGCTCGCTGTATGTTTGGGTTGGCTAGAATTACTTACTCCAGTGCTACTCATCAAAGTCGCCTCCATCTCCTCTTGCTGTTGTCCTCATCTGAAGTAGAGACTTCTAAGGCAGGTATCAACATGGATACACTAGGTGGTACTTCATTCATGAATATTTTACACAATGTTATCTGTATATCATGACAAGGGTTCATACAAAGATATATCTTTGTCTGCACAACAGTTCATAACAGATGAACAGTCTTGCCTCCTTCTCCTGCTTTCTGTTGTTCTTCCAGATCTAGTGTTCTGTACTTGGCTTGATGTTCAGCCTTCTGCTGTTTCCTGCTAACTGAAATCATGCCTTTTCTTCTCTTTCACTGTATCTTTCCTATCTATTCTTCAATTGTTTTCTTCTAGCAAGGACGTGCCGAGTTTTCCTGGGAAGGAATCAATGTAAGTCTGATATTGACCTTTTTTGCGTTTCATACTATACTTTCTCTCTCTCATTTTTATTTCTCTTTTATAATTTTTTTTTTTTAAATCAATATAACATTCTATATCATTATTACTCTCTGCCCTGGTAGCAAAAATATGTTCTAAAAACATTTTGATAAATTTATAAACATTTCTGAATGTTCTGTAAAATAACTAAAAATATAAATGTTTTAAAAAATGTTATGAGAACATTGCATTTTATAATTTTGCAAAAATTATGGGAATATTACTTTTGAATATTCTCTAAACCAGTGTTTCTTAAAGGTGCCCTAGAATCAGAATTTGAATTTATCTCGGCATAGTTGAATAACAAGAGTTCAGTACATGGAAAAGAAATACATTGAGTTTCAAACCCCATTGTTTCCTCCTCCTTATGTAAATCTCATTTGTTTAAAAGACTTCCGGAAAACACTCGGATCTCAACATAACACCGACTGTTACGTAACAGTCGGGACCATTAATATGTATGACCCCAATTTTTGCATAATGCCAGCCCATTTGACGCATTAGACAAGGAAAGGCAGTATTAATGTCTGGATCTGTGCACAGACAAGGTAAGCAAGCAAGAACAACAGCGAAAAATGGCAGATGGAGCAATAATAACTGACATGATCCATGATATCATGATATTTTTAGTGATATTTGTAAATTGTCTTTCTAAATGTTTCATTAGCATGTTGCTAATGTACTGTTAAATGTGGTTAAAGTTACCATCGTTTCTTACTGTATTCACGGGGACGAGAGTCGTTGCTATTTTCATTTTTAAACACTTGCAGTCTGTATAATTCATAAACACAACTTCATTCTTTATAAATCTCTCCACCAGTGTGTAATGTTAGCTTTAGCCACAGAGCATAGCCTCAAACTCACACAGAATCAAACGTAACCATCTAAATAAATACTTTACTCACATAATTCGAAGCATGCATACAGCATGCATGACGAACATCTTGTAAAGATCCATTTGAGGGTTATATTAGCTGTGTGAACTTTGTAAATGCACTGTATTATAGTCGAGAGCTCATGGGGCAGAGGGAACGCATCTCTTAAAGGGGCCATGCTGAAAAAATCAGTGCATAGTTAATGATGCCCCAAAATAGGCAGTTAAAAAAAATAATAAAAAAAAAATCTATGGGGTATTTTGAGCTGAAACTTCACAGACACATTCAGGGGACATCTAAGACTTATATTACATCTTGTAAAAAAACAATCTAGGGCACCTTTAACTGGTGGGATAAAAGTGGGATGTTGTCAGGTTGTATCACTGTCATTATTTTAATGTTATTTTGGTAGCTTGTTATGAAATAAACAGTCTCTTACCTCAGAAAACCGAACTTTCCTATCCTCGCAGCCGTTATACTGTGCTCATAGCGTGCACTCTTCAATTGCACGCACAAATGCGGTGGTGCTCGTTGTATATCACTTCATAAAGAGCAAGAGAAACTAGGAGCATGCAATGTCGTAGTTACATTGTCAATTAGTAAGTCATGAAATAAAAGTAAAGTACTAATAAATCGCGTAACTGGTACGTTGAGTGTTTGCTAGGAAGGATTTGCATCAAAGTCTCTTTAAGACAAGTCATTTCACTCGACGGCCATCTTTGAAATGCCTCTTGGGCATGCAAGTGCAACTCCTATCTCTTTGAATGGGGAAACATCAAATTCTCCAAAGCTGTTTGCTAAGCTTTCGATTAAATTTCATATTTGAAATCGCCAATGAAATCTGATAACAACTGTCTCATAAATTATTTTTCTAAACGCTCGAATCATGACAAACGGTATTTTTCAGTCTGGATCGACCTAATGCGCATGCGCATTCCTAAATGCGCGTCTTGTGCCTCATTTCGGAGGCACGCGTCTGACTGTTTCTATAGAAACCGGTGCTTCTAACGGCTGCTGCAGTGCTGCAATGACTTTACCAGTTGGCGATTGATTGGCTCTTATTTAGAAGGCGGGACTTATTCCGCCATATTGGGCGTTGCACTTTCAAAACAATACGAGTGACACGTCTTGTTTTATAGTCTTTTTTTAGTTTGCATGCAGGTATGATGCTCATTCTATTCATCAGCAGCAGTTTCCATGTTTCATTAATGGCTCATGTAAGTATTTTGTGTATTTACCATGGTAACTGTTGTTTCCGGAACCCCAAAATACCACTTTATTTTCACGTTGTGTTATTTTGTATATTTTTAAAATACTGTGTTGGCTCATGGCAACTTAAAGGGATAGTTCACCCAAAAATGAAAATTTGATGTTTATCTGCTTAGCCCCAGGGCATCCAAGATGTAGGTGACTTTTTTTCTTTAGTAGAACACAAATAATTTTTAACTACAACCGCTGTCGTCTGTCAGTCAAATAATGGGAGTGAATGGGAACACGATCAATAAGTCTTGCATAAACCGATCGTTTCGTGTCTTAGGACAATGTGTCATCACGAGCCGCAGGGTTTAATTTGGATTTGTCTATGCAAGTTTTTTCAACTCTTATTGATTGTGTTCCCATTCACTCGACTGACAGACGGCAACGGTTGCAGTTAAAAATCATCTTTTGTGTTCTACAGAAGAAAAAAAAGTCACCTACATTTTGGATGCGCTGGGGGTAAGCAGATAAACATCAAATTTTCATTTTTGGGAGAACTATCCCTTTAACCAACTTTATTTTATTAATAAAAACTAGTTTGGGACTGCCATTAAATAGCCTTAACTTATTCATCAGTATTAGTCATATTCCTAT
Source organism: Chanodichthys erythropterus (assembly GCF_024489055.1). Taxonomy (NCBI): domain Eukaryota; kingdom Metazoa; phylum Chordata; class Actinopteri; order Cypriniformes; family Xenocyprididae; genus Chanodichthys; species Chanodichthys erythropterus. Next base: position 4,704,191 of record NC_090235.1, on the reverse strand, counting down.
GTTTATGTTAAGTAAAGTGGGATGGTACTTTTGTGTGTGCATCAACATTTTTGGTGAAATAAATTTGCTTGTTTTAAAAAAATAAAAATAAAAATAAATAAATATAAATAAATAAATAAATATACAGACATGGACAAAATTGTTGGTACCCTTGATAAATATGATCAAAGATGACTGTAAAAATAAAACTGCATTGTTTATTTATCCTTTTGATCTTTAATTCATAAAATTAGCAAAAATCTAACCTTTCATTGAAGGAAAATAATTGAAAGTGGGGGGAAAATCACATTATGAAATAAATGTTTTTCTCCAAAACATGTTGGCCACAATTATTGTCACCCTTGGAATTTTTTAAGAGTAAAATATCTCTGAAGTATATTCGCATTCATATTTACATTTTTTTAGCACACCAGGGAGATCATGAACATGAAATTGTCCAGCCATGACTTCCTGTTCCACAGGAGTATAAACATGAGGAAACACAAAGGCCAAATTCCCTTAATCATTCATCACAATGAGTAAAGCCAAAGAATGTAGTTCTGATGTGCAGCTTCACAAAATAGAAAGTAGCTGTAAGAAAATAGCTAAAGCATTTCCACTATCAGGGCAATAATTAAGAAGTTCCAATCAACAAAAGATGTTACAAATCTGCCTGGAAGAGGACGTGTGTCTAAATCGTCCTAATGCACGGTGAGGAGGAAAGTTTGAGTGGCCAAAGACTCTCCAAGGATCACAGTTGGAGAATTGCAGAGATTAGTTGAGTCTTGAGTCTCAGAAAGCGATAAAAAAAATATCAAACAGCACCTACATCCCCACAAGTTGTTTGGGAGGGTTTCGAGAAATATCCTATGCTCTCATCCAGAAACAATCTCCAGTAAATTCAGTTGTCAGACAAGACTTTAACTTCAAACTGGACCGGCTTCTATGGTCAGATTAAACTAAAAAAAGAGCTTTTTGGCAGCAAACCCACCAGATGGGTTTGGTGCACACATGGATAAAAAGTACCCCATGCCCACGGTTAAATATACTGCTGGATCTTTAATTTTCAAAAATGTGTCACTGAGCACAAAATGAAGCTTCTGCCATGGCCATCCCAGTCCCCTGAACTGAACCCTAAAGAAAATGAGTGAAGTCAACTGAAGAGAAAAAGCACCAACATGGAGCTGGGATCTGAAGGTTCTGGAGAGATTCTGCATGAAGGAATGGTCTCTGATCTCTTGTCAGGTGTTCTCCAAATTCATCTGGCATTATAGAAGAACACTCAGAGCTGTTATCTTGGCAAAAGGAGCAAAAAGTATTCAATAAAAGGGTGCCAGTAATTGTGTCCAATGTGTTTTGGAGAAAAACATTTATTTTCCCCTAGTCTGGGTAAACCCAGCCTGATCTGCCGGCGATTTGATTTCGCTCGGCAACTCAGTCTGGAAACCCGTGCATTCATTTCTGCTGCGCTGTTACACTTTTGCGGGAACCAATCACAGACTGGCTTATCCACCTTGCTCGCTATTGGCGGGTATAACACGATGACAATAGAGAAGCGACGGCAAGCAGCTTTCAAACTGCCCGTCACTTCAGTATAACAATGCACAATCAGAGTGACGCCGATTGTGTTAAGCATTTACCTTATCTGAGAGAAATGTAGCAGAGCGTTGATCCGACAGTCTCTTCATAGGAACAATGATTAATGACACACAATGATTCCCTGCTGTTATTTTGGTGGTCTGGATCACGATGTGAGTACAGGACTCTTTTACTTCAATGCCCCTTGATGGTAGACAATATTTTCATTATTTGCCCTATATGTTTCGTCTCCCTGCTTCTTGAATCTCGGGCCGCCTGAGCTGACTGGAATTCTTTTTGATTGTCATGACAGTGACGTAGTTTAGGGCGGCTATATTCCGCGTTCATTTACACTGAACCAGAACAGTATCAGAGTCGCCTTTTAACCTCTCAACGATGCTGAATGAATTCTTTAGTTTAGCAAACAAATTGCTTGAGTGGGTGTAAATACCGATCACTTTCATGTTTTTTTGCACAACCTGCAAAAATCGCTCGATGCCATTGCTGCTTCTGCAAATCGCGGATCAATGCTTCAAACCAATACAAACGAACCCTGCGTCTCAATCAGCTCCCTAGGTCGTGAATCAGTATATCATGAAAGTGAATGTGGCTGATTCCCTGATCAGTGCCCTGACTACTGAACTAGGGAGCTGATTGAGACACACGGTAAAAACCTGTCTGGAGTTTTCTCATTGCTCTGCAAAGTACGTCACCCGGATTGTTGATCTGATTGGTTGAAGGACTATCCAATTGCGTGGCTAATTGTGTGATCACGCCTCTTGTGCAGTAGGAAATACATAGCAAACTCCCCAGACCAATGTTCAATTTTAAATTGAGCTTGGTCTGGTGATAGCCAGACTAATTTTCCCCCCAATTTAAATTCTTTTTCTTCAATGAAAGGTCAGATTTTTGCTAATTTTATGAATAAAAGATCAAAAGGATAAATAATGCAGATTTATTTTTACAGTCATCTTTGATCATGTTGTGTAACGGAGGCCAGCTAATAGTCGCTGTGTGAGTAAACCTCGCATTTAACCTCCTTGTTAGAGCGTCCGACTCCCACGCCAGAGACCCAGGTTCGAGGCCCGCACAGAGCGGGGCGAATAGGACCTGGGTGAGGGGTTACATTGGTGCCATGACCCGGATGGGAGTGAGGTTGAGGGGGGTGAGTGTAACGGAGGCCAGTAGTTGCCGTGTGAGTAAACCTCACTCCTCTGATCTCAAGAGATGCTCTAGCGACTGACGCTAGGGGTTGCAGTCTTTAGCCTCCTCGTTAGAGCGTCCAATCTGACGCCGGAGACCCTGGTTCGAGGCCCGCGCAGAGCGGGCCGAATTGGACCTGGATAGAGGGGTTACACATGGATTAAAACATTCCACGGACAATGAATAAATCATGGTTTCATGCTAAACATTTTTAAAGACCAAATAACTTTGAACACACACTCTATTAACTGGAATAATAGAGTTCTGAAAATGTTCCCTTTTAACTGGGTGGGACAGCAAATATTTTTAACAAAAACACTGACAGCTGGTTATGACAGGTATGATGTTGATGTTGTGAAGATAAATGTCATAATATTATAGTGTTTACACTGTCTGAAAAGTACTAAAGGTTTGAATTAATATAAATCAAAAACTGACCTTAAATGTCTGCCATGACTCCACAGTGTTTCGTCACTGGCAGGTTTCTCTGGGGGTTTGAGCTGTCCGCCAGCTGTCTTCGATAAGCCACGTCATGTTATCTGAGATTTGGCCTGTTTTTGTGAATTGTAGGTGGCACTGGATGTGAGAGATGATAACACAATGTGGTTCACACAGATTTAGTGACATCTGCTCTCATTCTAAAATGACAAAAGGACAGTTAAGATAAATCAGGAAATATATCAGATCAAACTTTACCTGCTATACTTTTATACTATTTTTGACACTAGAAATGTATTCATGAATAATTCTAACAAAGTTCTGGATGAGCTACGTTTGCTGTTTTAAAATAGATAATGTGCTGCAATGATGATGTTTTGTTTACAATTTGGTCACAGTTTTTCATCAAATTTATTATTATAAAAAAAAAAAAAAAAAAACTTGGAACAATGGAAGTTCAAAAATGAATATCTTGATTCTGGGTTTTAGGCCTCATTCCTGCAGAAAATTAAAAATGTTTAATTACAGATCTGTATGACTTCTTCCATGGAACACAAAAAGAACAATTTTGCATGATGTACTGGTTTTTCCCCAAGCAATTACAGTGACTGCAGACTGGAGCTTTTAAGCCTACAAAACAGACACAAAACCACTATAAAAGTATCTTAAATGTGCTGTGTGTGAGTCACTGTGACTCACACTGCGTGTGCACTCAATTTCACAATTTCTGAAGCCATATGATAGTTTTGTATAACAGAAAATATATGTTGTTAACCGTTGTGACCAAATCATTGTGAACCGAATAAAATTATTGACTGAAGACTCATGAATGTGAAAAGGAGAAATAGGATGAATGTAAAGATTCTCACTGAGTATGGTAAAGTCATGGTAAAGTCACCATGAAATCAAAATTGACAATGAAAATAACTTCCTCTCCCTCTTTCAGTGACACCTCTATCTTCTCTGATGATGTATTTACTGGTGCGAGGGTGGGACAACCTGTCAATCACATGAGATCGACCAATAGCAAACCACAACCATCCAATTAAAAGACAAAGTCAAGTCCCACCTTAAATTTTTTCTTGTTCGAGAAGCCGTTGTACTCTGATATTTGTTACAATAATGAAGAAAACTAGATTGCATCTTCTGTTTTATGCCGATTTTAGTTTCAGAAAACTGTTAAATGGAGCAAGTTTATGGTTCATTTCTTGTCATTTTGAAGTTTCATAGCTCCAATTCTCATCGAATTTCATTGTATTAAAAAGAGTGACCAATATATGACATGAAGGTGAGCAAATGATGACAAAATTATCCTTTTTTGGTGAACTAACCCTTTTAGTTTAAGCTGCTGCCCGCAACCGTAAACAGTCTACAGTTAAGCTAATAAGTATTACTTGGCAGGAGGATTGTTTATTATTAATTTTGATTAATAAATGTAATTATTTATTGAGGCTTGCTCTTAGTGTCCTTTATCATTGTCATTGGCTATTTATAATGAAAGTAATTTCTTTCTTTCTTTCTCTTTCTTCCTTTCTTTTTCTTTCTTTTTTTCACTGTCAGCTGTCTATGGAGGACACCACCTCCATTTTACCCCGTCTGAAGCGGAACTCCAACGCCTATGGGATTGGAGCTCTGGCTAAGTCCTCTCTGACAGGTGTGTCAGGTGTGTGTCTGTCCCGGTAGCTGGTAAACGACCCCATGTTGGCTCCAGAGGAGGAGATGGTGATTGGAGCCAACATGGCTGCCCCTGTGGGTCCCCCTCCCTTTCCAGTTTCACCACCTGCCTCTTCCATTAATAAGTGCATGTCAATGGCCTCTTTAGCCATTGATGAAATCCAAATGTCAGATCCAACAAGAGTTAAAAAAAACAAACAAAAAAAAAACACCTGACTTAAGTGCACTATCCATCTCCACAAGCTTGCTGCTGGGAAACGTAGTCTTTCGGTGTGACGTCAGCTGTGTATTGTAGTGTGTATTGTGGTTTTGTGAGGTGTAGTGCTCTTTTGTGAAGTAAACTGTTGGTCAGTTGTGTGTTGTGGTGATATTTTTTAATGGAAACTGCTCATTGTCACAACAGGTTTCTGGAAACGTAGGTATCTGAAATCTCTCGGTTTCATGTCTTGTATCTTTTGTATTTCTCTTGTTTTTCTTAAATGCTTCAAAATGGGGTGAAGTGCTCAAGTGATACCATTAGATTGTTTTTCCCTGGGAACAAATGGAGGTGATTTGTCAAAGTATTTAAAGAGAGGCAGTCAATTCATCAGATGGGGTTTTTATCATTGTCAGCAGCCTCGAGAAAAATCACACAACCGTCAAGGAGGTTACCATCAGACTACCTTGTTTTTAAGCTCTTTTTTGCATTCAGAGCCTTACGTTTTAAACTAATGCGTCCCGTTCAGATGAGAAATTTGCATGCTAATGAGCCATTTTGTTTAAAGGAAATGTTTAGACATTTCTCTTTTGTCTCTAATTATTCATACATGCATAAAAGCTTATGAATCTCATGTAATTCATTAGTTTTGTGAATAATGTTTTTCTAAACATGGTAAACCAATCGCATCTCTCTCATGCCTTGTAAGGCGATCAATCGAATCAGCAGGCTGTGGCTCATTCATAATCACTCATTCAGTTGTTATCATCCACAGTGCCTTGCACTAGTTAACTAGTAATGTATGCCTTATAGGTGACTAAACAAAAGACACATATCCCATAATGCACTGCCTGGCCGCCTTCATTTTGCCTCTCTCTGCAGCTCCATGTAAGTCTGTACAGGCGCTGATTTGTGTTTCCCTCTCTTTAGGGGTTACAAGATCAATGAAGGACAAAGTGACCAAACCCACTGCCATGGCTCAGGGTCGCGTGGCCCATATGATTGAGTGGCAGAGCTGGGGTGTACCATCAGCAGGGCCGGAAGGGGGAGCGGGCCGCTCCAACCTGAACCGTGAGAGAGAGAGACGGCTTGAAAATGACGCCTATAGTGACTTGAGTGACGGAGAAAAAGAAGCACGAATGGCAGCAGGTGAGATGTTTGACTGAAGATGTTAAGACAACTGGAAAATGCTCATTAAAATCACATCAAAAATCTCTTATAAATGTACAGTGCTAGTATTCAATTGTATTTAATGTCATGCAATTTTGCTTCTCAGGTCATTTTTTTTGTACTGAAAACAAAACAAGAAAATGTATTTATATATTAAAATATTTTTGCAGTAAATTACTTGCAATTGTCTCTATTATTAGCACAACATCATGGGTACTTTAAATATGTATTTGATATAAATAAAATTTGTAATATTGTATATTTTAATAACAAGAAGTTTCAGAAAATCTAATAATGTTTTTTTCCCCCCAATTTTTGTAAATTTTAATATTTTTAATCTTTACAAGAAGTCTCTCCTGCTCACCAAGCCTGTTTAATTGATCAGAATTACAGTGAAAACAGTAATATTGTGAAATATTATTAAAATTTTAAATAGCCTTTTTATTTTAATATATTTTAACAAGCTGATTTTTCAGCAGCCATGGTCACGACTCATCAGTGTCACATGATCCTTCAGAAATCTTTCTATTATGCTGATTTGGTGCTCAAAAATAATTTATTATTATCAATGTTTAAAATAGCTGTGCTGCTTAATATTTTTGTTGAATGAACAATTAAGTTGAAGTTTAAAAAACAACAAAGAGAACACAGAAGATAACATCCCAGAACCATAAACATTACCGACAGACCGAGGACAGAGCAAACTAAGGGCTTATATACACAGAGAGGATCATTAACGGAAAACAAAGAGCAGGTGAGAACTAATCAGTAACCATAGAGACCAACAATGAACTAGAACTACGTAAAACAGAGACAGCATGTGATAAAGAAACTAAACAGGACATGATAATGAATCGAAATAAGATATAAATGTGATATTATACCCCCCCCCAGCCCCGTAAAGAACCGCCTCACGCTGCAAAAGTTCAGAGAAGGGAGAGGCCTTCTAGCGGTAGACGAAAGGCCTGAGGAAGACACACCCTTGGAGGGACTGGCAGAGGGATACCCCATGGAGGAAACGGTGGAAGGAGGAGCCAGAGAGGAAATGACAAAGGGAGGAGCCAGAAGATGACCCAGAGCAGAACAAGGAAGAAGGCCCATGGTGGGAAGAGCAATGGTGGAGTAACGAGCGCAACCAATAGGTTATGCCAGGAGAGGTGGTGACCCAGGTGGATTCCAAGGGACGGAGGGACCAGGCGACACAGGAAGACTAGAAGGCCGAGGCAGAGCCACAGTGACAAGCGGCCGAGGTGGAGCCAGGGTGCTGGAGAACTGAAGCGGTGCTGGAGGGAGGAAGGACTGAGGAGGAGCTGGAGGGAAGGAGGAGCTCAACAGAGCTGAAGGAGTGGAGGAACAAGAGACAGTCAGAGGCCCAGAAGTCTATGGTAGAGGTAGAGCAACAACTAACCAAAGCGTAGCCAGAGGGACGGGGAATCCTGGTGAAGCCAGAAGGACGGCAGCCCCAGGTGGAACCGAGGGAGCGAGGAGCAATGGTGGAGCCGACTGGTTGATGGGCAGAGGTGGAGTAAATGGCATGGATGCTTATGGTGGAGCTGAGAGATACCCAGACCAAGGCAGAGCTGACGGCCTGGAAGTCCAAGGCAGATCCGAGCAGAAAGGTGGAACAACTGAGGAGCCAAGGGGCTGAAGGGATACAGTGGAGACGTGGTCAAGAAACTGGATGGCTTTCCCTGAGGAGGAGGGATAGTGAGGCTGAGCGGGACCATCCATGATGTGGGAGACTTGAAGCTGGGCAAAACCAGCAGTGACAAGGGAGGCTTGGAGCAAGGTGGAACCTTCAATGATGAGGGAGACTTGGAACTGTGTGGAGCCAGCGGTGACAAAGAAGACTTGGAGCTGGGTGAAACAAACTGCAACGTGGTGAATTAGGATTTGGTGATGTCCTCCTCTGCGATGGCAGTTGATAAGTGGGCATCCACAATTCACTAGCTCCCCCAAAGACCTTCCATGGGTAGATGAGTCTTCGACAGCTTGTTGAGACCAGCATTTTAGAAAAACTGAGCAAGCTGTTGGGGTAAAGTGTGAAGCACACAATATCTAAAAAGTCCCTCATATGATCCTTGAGGGGGTGATCCCCTTGCTCCAGCAGGAGCAGACAGACAGCTGGTATATCCATTCTTTTTTTTTTTTAAATAATTATTATCCTTTATGTGGGTTTGTCGTTCTGTCACAGTGGCCATGAATATTAAATCCGAAGAAGTAACGCTGAATGAACAATCAAGTTGAGCTTTAATAAACACCAAAGAGAACACAGAAGATAATATCACAGAGCCATAAATAAAGGGTTAGTTCACCCCAAAATGAAAATTCTGTCATTAATTACTCACCCTTATGTCGTACCACACCTGTAAGACCTTCGTTCATCTTAGGAACACAAATTAAGAGGCCTCCATTGCAGCAAGATAATTAACACTTTCATATGCCCAGAAAGCTACTTAAAATATATATATATATATATATATATATATATTTTATATTTTTGCCTTTATTATGATAGGACAGTTACTAGACAGGAAGCGAAGTGGGAGAGAGGGGGGGACGGGATCGGGAAAGGACCACGAGCCGTGACTCAAACTCGGGTAGCCCGAAGCGCATCGGCACTACATGTACACGCGCTTCCCATGAGGCCATTGGCGCCGACCTAAAAACATATTTAAAACAGTTCATTTGACTACAGTGGTTCAACCTTAATGTTATGAAGCGATGAGAATACTTTTTGTGTGCCAAAAAAGAAAATAAATAAATAAAAAACTTTATTCAACAATATCTAGTGATGGGTGATTTCAAAGCACTGCTTCATGAAGCTTCAAAGCTTTACGAACATTTTGTTTCGAATCAGTGGTTCGGAGCATCAAACTGCCAAAGTCACGTGATTTCGGTAAACGAGGCTTCGTTATGTCATAAGTGTTTTGAAATTTCAGTGGTTCACCACTGGGGGGGCGTGACTTTGGCAGTTTGATACACACTCGGAACCACTGATTCGAAACAAAAGATTCGTAAAGCTTCGAAGCTTCACGAAGCAGTGTTTTGAAATTGCCCATCATAGATATTGCTGAATAAAGTTATTTAGTTTTTTTTGGTGCACAAAAAGAATTATGAAAATAAATATAGTATTATTATAACAACAAACAATTATTACAACAACAATTATAGTATTATAACAACAACAACAACAAAAAAAACACTATGAATATGTAAATACTTAAAATGTTTATCCAGTATATTTCATCTTTAAAATATCAAAATTGTAATCTTGCAGGCATTATGCAGCAGTTTGCCATCTCTGAGGCCACACTCCTAGCCTGGACCTCTATGGATGGAGAGAGTTTCTGTGTGGACTCCAACCAGGGCAGCGTGGCTCACCTCAGTGAGGTTAACCAGGAGAGCATCACTAGCAGAGGTGAAGGTCACAAACAGCTTTCATTCAGAATTACCGCCTTGTGCCATAACAGAATGCAGACATTTTTTTAGTAAGGCACCATCTTCTCTATTATGTTACATACATGTTTTGTCATTTTGCTCTCTTTGTTTGATTTCAGATGAATAGAACATATTTTGTCAAGCCATGATATGATATTACAAGTACACACTTCTTAAGCTCATGCTTGCACGATTATTACACTGGCAGCTCAAAACCTTGTGAATATTCAACCACTCTTGCAGTAAGAACTGTTTACTTCTTTTTACAGGAGTCTCATAACCAAACCTCTTTGTTTAACTGATGTTAGCACTTGATATTTCTGTGGATTTGATTTATATTGTTTACCTAGCCTTGAATGATGTGCCTTGCAGTCCGTTTGACAGGTCTAGAGCGCATTGCCACCACTTTATTTAGAGTGTGGAAATGTGTCAGAGATGCCACAGTGACAGCTGCAGGCCCAAAGGCAATGGGTGAGAATCGCGGAGCAGCGGTTTTCCTGAGGTTCAGCTATCAGAAGCTATGAGAAGCCAGGATGCAGCGTAACACCAAACAAAAAGGATGTCTTTGGCCTGATTATGTCAAAAATAATGAGGATTTAGTGTAGCGTACTATTGTATGGTATGGTATGATTAGAAACGTTTTTTCCAAATGGGGGTTCACAAACCCCGGGGGGTTCGTGTGGGAACTGCAGGGAGTTTGTGAGTTGATGAAAAGTTAATAATTAAGTAAATCAAATATAAAAATAAATAAATGGGGCTGCACAATTAATCAAAATAAAATAGAAATTGCGATATAGCTCAGTGCGGTTATCAAAATAAAATCTGTGATTTAATTAAATGGTGTCAGTGTGGCTCAGTTCACAGTAAATGCTGCTTCTCATGAACTCCGTCTTTATAGGCACTCTGCATTTTGGGTTTAGTTCACATTATATACACATTCATTATTTTCAACACTTCTATGGACAGAAGTTTACAGAATGTCACCAGTATGTTGCCAAAATAAAAGCTTGAGGATTTAAAATGTTAAAACCCAGATGGACCGAAAGTTTTAAAGTGAAGAATTTAAGATATAAATATTGGTCATTTGTATTATTTTACAGTAAGTTCAGTTCTCGTTTTCGAATCTGATTGGCTGAGAACCTTTTCCTGCCATGTGATATGCTACTAATATCACATGGAAACCGTTTCACAGTATGTATCACATCGCTTGTTTCTGCCCGATCTATACTGGCAGCATTTCTCATAGCAAGCGTCAATGGTGGAGGAGCAAACTCACTATAATTGTACAAATACTACTTTTATTGTGCCATGGAATGTTGTTTTAGAATATTAGAATTCTGCAATAATTAAATATGTTAAATAACATAAATATACTTTATGAATTTAATCGCACGTTATTTACCAACATCTTTCTTGCTGACCTTCGATGATCCAATTCAACCATACTAAAAAGCAAAAATGACTTTAGATAAACATCACATTTGTGTTTCATTTTTGTTTTTATTGCGTAAGTAAGAGTGTTGAACTTTCTTCTTCTGTGTGTTCTTCTAAAACCCAGAAAGGTTTGTTTGTGCTGCGCCCTCTACTGTACAGGCATGAATTTGCATTTCCTTCATCCTGAGGTTTATTCATTTCACTTTTGGTGTGAAAGGGCCTTTACATTTGCCCAAAATAGAACCTTTGTGTTCTTTGGGGGTCTTTGTGATCTCAGGGGGTACTTAATATTTTAGAGGTTCAGCTGACAAAAAAAAGTTTAGGAATTCTTGGATTAGAACTTTTTTTTTTTTTCTTTCAGAAACCACTATGGTTCCATCTGCATTTGAATTGCCCACTTCACCTTATGACATTTTGTCTGTCTCTCCCATTTTCTTGTCTGTCCTTCAGACCAGCCGTTGCATCATTCCTCTGCAGATATGTGGCCTCACACTTACGTCTCCCAAGGCCTTTACTGTCTCTCCTCCTCTGATGCGTGGGAGCCAATCAGCAACGAGCCATCAGGCGTGGCTTCTCCCGCTGCCGGCTCTTACATCATGGCGGGCGGGGCTTCGGGTGATGGTTATGACGGCTCCACCCACTATCTGACACAGCAGCAGTTGACGTTGCAGCAGCAGAACCACCTACAGCAGTTCCAACAGTATCAGCAGTACCAGCAGCAGCAGCTCCTGCAGTACCAACAGGTCAGAAAACATACGGTTTGACACGCTGCCATGTTAACATGCTCAGAGAAACACTACAGAGTTGTGTTTAGTTCTACTACTTGACCTCTTGTAGCCGGGTGAGGTCTATTGCTGGTCCTGGGGACCCACTGTTCTGCTCATTTTGCATGTCTCTCTTACTAAACACACTTGATTCAGATCATCAGCTCATTAGGAAAGAGCTCCATGTACTGAGTGTGTAAGATTAGAGAGACAAACAAATTGTGCAGAGCGGTGGGTCTCCAGGACCAGGACTGAAAACCCCTGGTCTTCAGGGTGGTGGTAATATGACTCATTTTGTATTTGAATCTGGAGATTTTTATAGTAAGAAAACGATACACATTTAAAATGTAAGATTTTTATTAAAGGGGTGGGTGGTTAAGATTTCACTTTTTTAACTTTAGTTAGCTGTTAACATAAACAACATCTGCAAAGTTACGACGCTCAAAGTTCAATGCAAAGGGAGATTTTCTTTTAAAGAATTCTCTGTTTAAGGACTACAACAAATGGCTGGTAGGGACTACAACGAGCTTCTTCCCGGGTTGGTGACATCACTAACCTTAAAATGTACATAAACTCTGCCCCTGAGAACATGCAACAAATGGGGCGAGGCCATATTGGGCTGCTTTAAAGAAGAAGAAGAGTTGTTGTAGTAGAGTGTTGCTGCCATGCCGTCAGTTTACGTCGGACTGCTTCACAAGCGAGGGTCAATTCAACGCTGGATTTGCACAAAAGGTTAACATGACGGCACATGCTAGTCGATGAGTTGAATCAACTCCACAGCAACTACATAAATTTATCTACTAACCGTTCAGAAACATCCAGATGCATACTATAAGTTGGTTTGAACAATGTAAGGCTGAACACCACTACTGAAAATCCTAATTTTGACTGCGTGAGATTCTCCAGCTTTGTTGTTGTTGAGCAACCGAAGCACGAGCTGTTAAAGCTCCGCCCTCTTCTGGAAAGTGGACCTGGAGCAGCAGCTCATTTGCATTTAAAGGGACACACACAAAAACGGCATGTTTTTTCTCACACCCAAATTGGGGCAAATTTGGCAAGCTATAATAAATGATCTGTGGGGTATTTTGAGCTGAAACTTCACAGACACATTCTGGGTACAACAGAGACTCATATTACATCTTGTGAAAGGGGCATTATAGGTCCTCTTTAAAAAATTATTTATTCAGCAAGGACGCATTAAATTGACATTTAAAAGTGACAGTAAAACATTTAAATTGTTACAAAAATATTCAGATATTTCAACTGTTTTTAACATTGATAATAATTAAAAAAAAAGTTTCTTAAACACAAAATCTGCATATAATCATAAAATTCTGAATGCTCTTTTGCCCGAATATCAAAGTTTCTTTTTCCAATTATCATTACCTATACCTGAAAATATTTCCAATTCTTTTTCTCATGCTTTCTCTTGAAGTCATTGGAACATCGACTGCACAGCACCTCCCAATCCTTACAAGCCACGCCCAACAGCACTATTCACAGTTTGGGCCCGCCCACTCACCCGAGACTAGCTGACTTGTGGGCGTCGGCTCAGGTGGAGCCCCATCAGGTGGAGTTGATGGGACACATGGGCATGTCCGCGGCTGAAATGGGAATGGCGGAAATGTACGGCGAGGAATCCGCCATGGAGACCGAATGCATCCTGGAGCAGCAAGAGGAAGAAGAAGGCAAGGTAGGATATTTAATTTTAATCCTTTACCACTTTATGTTAACATCGTAAGAATTTTTTTTCTCCCTTTCTCAAGGAGGATGACATAACACTTACTCTTGAGCCCGAGACGACATCCGTAACACCCATCCTGACTCCTCTGCCTCAAAGAGAGGACTCCACCCCACCTGTGGTCATGAGCCCAGGACAAGCACCAGCAGAGCCAATGACTGAGCACATGACCTATGAGGTTACATCCTGCGTCGTCCAATCGCTGGAGGAGAAAGAAGAAGAGGTGGAGGATGGGGCCGTGGTTGTTGTGGCAACCAACTGACGGTTCAAACTGAGGGCCAGCTGAAAGGACGGAGCGGGGAACATAAAAAATGAAACTGTCTGTAAAAATAATCAACCAATTAAGCTATTGTATATGCCCTTTTACCCCAGATGTGTACTCGTACAAACTGTAACATCAGGAACAGATTTATTCGTTATTAAACGCTAAAAGAATGCTCCCTTGGAGCGCCGGGCGCATATAGAGACCAAACGCTGGAGAGCGTCAAAGCCAGGATGATACATTATATGCGCTGCTGCTGTTTTATGCGGGAGTGCAAGTCCAAGGCCACTTGCGTATGAAAATAAAGAGTGCAATACTGAGAAATCAATACAACCAAAAGAAAGTGCATGCGTTTTTTGAGTATTTAATTGACTGAATTAACAGTATCAACATAGTAATAATATATATATTGATTTTTGTAATAAAACTAAAAGCCAATGAAACAATATGTATTTGTATGTATATATAACATGTATGTACTGTATGTATGTTAGTACGAATGTATGAATGTATGTCTTTAAAGGTATATTCTGAAAAAAAAAAAAAAAATGTTATGAATTTGCTGTTTGCGTGAAGTGTCCCCATGTACCTCCAACACACACACACACACACACACACACACACACACACACACACACACACACACACTGATGTGCACACATTTACACATCCTGGAAAACATATTTTTGCTCTTAATATAACCAAGCACAATACTGCCCAAATGGAAACAGTGCTGCCCTTTTCAACATCCTAACTGTATTGTTACTAAGACTTATGCACTACTATGGACATAAACGAATGTATTGCCCATCTTCTTTAGCGACAGCCCGGTTCTGTCCTAAAGTTTTTTTTGTTTTTTTTTGTTCTACTTAATATTTTTTCATCAATGTATGTGTTTATCTGTTTATCTGCCTGGCTGAGCTGCTCAATATTGATTTGCACTGAACATCAAAAGGAAAACTGAAGAGTCATCATCGTCATTCTGGGAAGTTCCATCAATCTTCTCATGCAAAAAGAGGAGAAAACTTTGGATACTTTTAATCCATTGAGTCTGAGACTACAGGAAACCAAATTGGGAATCCTGAAGACCACTCATGGATCCATCCATTTCCATTTTTGATGAACTAATATGTAGGAGCCATTTGCTTCATGCGTATTTTCCATGTTAATTTGTCGCTTTCAAATTCTGTAGCTGACATAATGCAAAGAGATAAACTCATTACCTCAGTAAAATCTTGTGGTAATGGGCTAATTGACATGTTTGGTCACAGCATGTTTTTGTCACAACAGACCATATGACTGTGGAAAGAAGTAAAAAGAAGGTGCTTTTCTGGTTTGTGCTTGTAGGCTTTCCACTAATTATTTAATATTTAAGCTGTTATTTAAATACCCGCTGCAGAAAAAAGTGCCCTCGACTACTAGTGTGCACATTTTAATTCTTTGTCGATACTTATATACGTTCCAAAAGAGAGGAAAAAAAAGTGTTTTCGATGTGGCAACATTAAAACTAACTTAGATTTAGAAGCCGTTTGGTTTCACAATGACTTTTATTCTTTGATGATTTTGAGAGTTTTGATTAATGCCGTTATGCAATGCTGAGGCAACATTTATTTTTCTATACTAATGAGGCCTGCGAGTTGTCATTCTTTGTGATATTTCAAACATCGTAGGACTAGTATCTGCTAAAGGAGAGTCATTTTCACAGATCTACAGGATGTATTTGGATTGACATTCGAAACCAGATAAAATGAGACAGCTTGAAGTGAATAATCTCTTGAATAAAATTACATTCTTTGGAAAATACACTCTTAGCATCTTTGATGTAAGAGCTCTTTGTGAAATGTCCAAAGGATGGCAACATTAATAGCTGACAGCAATGATGTCATAAGGTCATAATTCTGTCATACTCTGTGAAATATGATGCACTTAGTGCAAAATGGCAAAGAAATAAATGCGGTTTCGGGAATAAAAAATAAAGCTAGGTAGGTAGTGATCTTGCAGTTTCTTCAACTCCATTCGGTGTCATCATGTAACCTCATTCAAATCATGTGCATTTTAATGTGCTGTAAATAAAATCCTTATTGTGAAGCACTGTCTCATTTGTTAACGGTTTTACAGATTGATAAAAGACCATGAAGAGAAATAGTATAGAAATATATTAGGATACTCTCTCACTGTGACAACCCGATGTCTTGTTTGTCCCGGACGAGCCCCCATTTTGTTACGGCCCGTGGCTCAAAAGGCCGCAACAAAGAAAGGGACACACAAGTTTGCCAAAATTAAGGCATAAACTTTTATTAATTTTTAGGTTTATTAACAAAATAGAAAGTAAGACAAATGGGTGTTAATGTAACCGTCAGTAAAGTCACGATTGTAAACTGCGTTCATGGAATGTAATGTGGAGCAGGTGCAAAAAAACTAAATTAAAACCACAAAGTCCAAAAGAAAAACGTAGCCACCTAAAGAGTGGTAAATGGCTTCTTTTACAAGGATATAGAAGCCAGGTGTGTGTGATGAAACCGTTTATGAAGGAATCATCCATCTTCCGAACATTGGAGGGATGGGGGAACATTTATTATTCCACATCGCTGACAGTAATCTAAAAAAGCATGTGCCATAAAAGTTTTTCAGATTTGTCAGTTTATTGAATTGTTATAAATTCCTGGAAGACACCAAGATTGAATGGTTTTAGATATATAAATGTCCTCCCTCCTAACGTAAACTAAAAATTTGAAAAACAATGAGACAAAAACAACATCATTAACCTTTCGAAATTACTTTATCATACATTTTCTGTTGATATCTCATCACGCCAAGAGGGAAAGAGAAGAATAAATAAATTAATAAATATGACAAAAACAAACAAATCGAAGCAAATAAAGTAATTGCTCACTGACTGAACAGACACAAAATCACATTAAATTAAATGAAACATTTAAACAAAAACAGTAGATCACATGAACCAACATAGATTGTTCATAAACAGTCCTTGGTTTAAAGACATAAGAGACACCTGAGAGAGAGTTTTGAGAGAAAATATTGATAGATGACAACAGGATACAAATGGTTTCATTAAGAGAGGATAGTGTGCACACCCTGAATTTTAATCACTTAAAAATTTTGAACTAGAAAAGGGCACAAGGAGACTATGTTTCAGGTGAAAAGAAGGTTCAGATTTTGAAAAGGTTCACAATGTGCCACCTGCTGGCCACATTTTGTTTCAGATATTTTTGACAACTACAAAAGTATAATGCAGTGAAAATTTTCCTTGTTGGAAACGTCTCGAATTTGCTGTCAGTTTTGCACATTTGACAACATAAAAAGAGTTTGCAACCTTTAATAAAGGGTGCATATGAAAATGTCCAGGGGCCTCATTTATAGATTTGAACTTACAGTGTGCATACGCTAAATTCCACGTCAACGTTCATATTTATAAAAATGGACTTTGACATGGAAAAGTGTTTAGCGCCACATCAGAGTCTAAGCAGACGTATGCAGTTTTCCTTGTGGCAGAGAATTAGAGTACTGCAAATATTTGGAAATCTAAGCAATTCTTGCCGCTCGCCATTTTTAAAGAAAA
Source organism: Chanodichthys erythropterus (assembly GCF_024489055.1). NCBI lineage: Eukaryota > Metazoa > Chordata > Actinopteri > Cypriniformes > Xenocyprididae > Chanodichthys > Chanodichthys erythropterus. Next base: position 4,686,731 of record NC_090235.1, on the reverse strand, counting down.
TGATTTAGGGGAGTTTAATTTTATTTACAGAATTTTTTTAGAAGAGGGACAAAAAAGAGGAAGAGCAAGTGGAAGAGAAAACATTTATTTACAGAAATGCTTAGATGAAATAGAAATAAACAGGGGAGGTGTAAGTAGAAAAAAAGAGGAAGAAAAAGGCATAAAAAGTACAGAAATGTTCAGCAGAAGAACAGAAAGATCAAGTGGAAAAAGAAGAAAAAGAGGAGAAGAAAATGTGTAGAATTTTTTAGAGGAAAAATATGAAAAATAAGAGGAGAACTCTTTTTCTTTTATTTTTCTTCTATGATTTACAAAAAGAGAATAAAGAAGAGAAAGGAGAAGAGGAAATGAAAGAGAGAGGAAACCTTGTAAATGAGCAATTAAAAAAAACATGAAATTGTTATATAAAAATAAAAGTGAACAAAAGTACACTGATCACACCTCAAATAAACGAAAAAGAAACTTTACTTGTCCTAAAGGGGCTCCTCGTCCTCATTTTCTTCACCCTCTTTGTTTTCGGGGACGGGCTGCAGGGTGGAGAGAGGGATGGGGGGAGGAGAGGAGGAGGGCGGCAGGCTTGGGCTACTATCAGCACTTCCTGCCTCACTGTGACTACTTCCTGTACCACTACTGCTGCTACTGCTCCTGCTCCTGCTGCTGCTTACTGTCGTTGTGCTACTGCTGTTCCCCACAATCACCTCCCGTTTCACTCCCTCAATCCATACCTCCATCTCCTCCTTCCCTTCCTTCTCTGGGACCGCCAGGCTGGGGGAATGGACTTGAGGGACCACGGGTGCGGACAGAGGCGAGGAAGGTGCTGTGGTGGAGCCAGGCGAAGATGGTGGGGAAGAGGCCTGAGGAGGCTTCGCAGCTTTGCGAATGGTGTCACGAAAACTGGCCAAAGGGGGGCGCAAGCGCACGCCACTGCGTGTTGAGCCCTCGATGGCTTTTTGGAGCTGATGAAGAAGAAAAAATAAGGGTTAAACAGTTACGAAAAAAGAAAAATATCTAGCAATGACAACAGATTGATAAGTTACTACCTCTTTCAGTGCCACAACTCCCACCAGTTTTCCAGTGTTGGTTACATAGGCATGACTGAGGCCCAGTAAAGAGAACAGGGTATGAGTCTGGTGAAAAAAAGGTGAAGTTTTTATTGACCTTAATCCTGAATCATCTTGATAATCTGGACAATATATATATATATATATATATATATATATATATATATATATATATATATATATATATATATATATATGTGTGTGTGTGTATATAAAGCTAGGGTTTCTCAAAGTGAGGTTTGTGAGTTGATGAAAAGCTGTAATAAAAATGTAAAAAATAATATAAATACCTAATTTTAAAATAATAATAATAAAATAGAATCAAAATAAAATGTCATGTGGCCATTAATGTGAATGCGTTGCTGAATTATTAAAACGTAAAATTTTACACATCAATTTTTATGTGTTTTGGTCATTTATTTACACAACAACAGTGTTTTGGAAGCCTGAAATTGCAAGTTTTCTCCATGTAAACAACAAAAACGAGAATTTGTGAAAACAGTGAAGTCATGCGCATGTGTGTTACGTGTTGTCTACAGGTGCATAGTGTTTCTTTACAAAGTGACATCGCCAACTACTGGCCTCGCATGCATAACACAACGTTATTATTCATTTTCACAATCCATTTTGAATGGGATTGTTTTGACAACGTTATAGCTCTTCAGTGCAAGCAGCTCATGAACCTATCATCTCTTCCTACTAGTTAGTTTATAACATCAAATAAACAAAAATGAACATCAGAAGGAATGTTGTTTCAACTGCGGAAAGATGTCAGTACACAGCATTTTTAAAGGTGCCCTAGATTCCAAAATTGAATTTACCTCGGCATAGTTAAATAACAAGAGTTCAGTACATGGAAATGACATACAGTGAGTCTCAAACTCCATTGCTTCCTCCTTCTTATATAAATCTCATTTGTTTAAAAGACCTCAGAAGAACAGGCAAATCTCAACATAACACTGACTGTTATGTAACAGTCGGGGTGCACGCCCCCAATATTTGCATATGCCAGCCCATGATAGAGGCATTACACAAGGGCAGAACGTCTAGATCTGTGCACAGCTGAATCATCAGACTAGGTAAGCAAGCAAGAACAATAGCAAAAAATGGCAGATGGAGCAATAATAACTGACATGACCCATGATATCATGATACTTTTAGTGATATTTGTAAATTGTCTTTCGAAATGTTTCATTAGCATGTTGCTAATGTACTGTTAAATGTGGTTAAAGTTACCATCGTTTCTTACTGTATTCACGGAGATGAGAGCCGTCGCTATTTTCATTTTTAAACACTTGCAGTCTGTATAATTCATAAACACAACTTCATTCTTTATAAATCTCTTCAACAGTGTAGCATTAGCCGTTAGCCACGGAGCACAGCCTCAAACTCATTCAGAATCAATGTAAACATCAAAATAAACACTGTACTTACGCGAATAGACATGCTGCATGACGTACACTTTGTAAAGATCCATTTTGAGGGTTATATTAGCTGAACTTTTTTTATTTTGAACTTTTTTTTATGTTGTTTAAGGCAAGCGCGAGCTCTTGGGGCGTGGAGCACCAGATTTAAAGGGCCACACACCCTGAATCGGCTCATTTCTATTTATGCCCCAAAATAGGCAGTTAAAAAAATGAATTTAAAAAAATCTATGGGGTATTTTGAGCTGAAACTTCACAGACACATTCAGGGGACACCTTAGACTTATATTACATCTTGTAAAACAAAGTTCTAGGGCACCTTTAAAGTTGAAGTCCACCGACGTTAATCAACTAACTCCCCTGACTGCTTTGTCAGACATAATGGCGGATTCGGCGATTGATTAAATCACCTGTCAATAAAACTCCTGGCGAAGGGTCAATTGATGAACTGTGCAACATTGAAATAGTTATTGAACTGAAAATCTGAAACACTGAACTGACTTGAGGTGAATAATGAAACTATTGCCTTCTGTATGGCTGCTTTATAGCTGAAATTGAATTTGTTTCATAACTGATGAATTTTGCAACATTAACTTTATTTGTTATTTTCCTGTTTATGACTGTGAAGCTGCTTTGACACAATCTCTGTTGTATAAAGTGTTATATAATTAAAATTAACTTGATTTGGTATGTCTCACCTTATGTAGTGACGTTCTCTCCACCAGCTGGAACGGGGAGGGATCTATTCTGATCTGATCGATATCCAGAGGTTTATCCACCTCTGTTTCCTCCCAGGCTTTGATCTATGTGAACCAGTCACAACCAGTTTTTAACTCCACTATGCCTTGTTTTACTTTAGCAACTCATCTGCATCTACATCCAACATTATGCAGATCCTAAATTAATACAATTTCCATTCATGCTTAAATGTCTAATTGGAAGTTGATTTTTATTGTATTATATTGTAATACCTGTTCTGGTGTCATTGTGTCGGTTAAAGGTGGAGGATAAGGCTCCTAGGGTGAAAAAAATGGCAAGATAATTCAATAATACATGACACGGTGCATTTGTTCCAAGTATTTGAGCTCATTAATATTTTAGAATGAGCATTTGCATATTGGCACATTCAATGGAAGACCGTTCACTTCCCTTTAACCGCACATGTCCTTGAAAAACACTGATGAATATTAATGCAGACCATTTGCAATATATCTGCTCTTCTCATTTTATCGACCTTTCATTAAAATTTCATACATGCTGGCAATAATTCATTTAGAGCACTCAAATTCACTTGATGGAACACACACGTACAGGTTTTCATAAGGGACCTATAAACACAAACAATGTACCTGTGGCTGACCTTCTGTGTGTCTTTCTGAAGAGGATGAAAAGAAGTTACGTAAAATTCTCCCGAAAGACTGGGAAGGACCCTTATCTAGGCAAGAAGAGGAGGAGAGAGAAGGAAAAAACGAAAAAGATGGAAGACGGATTAGAGGATGAGTATCACTTATATCGTCTCAAGATGCTTGTTCAATAGAAGTGCTTGTCTGAGGTTTATTTAAGTTTTAAAGAGGATGGGTTGGTTATGTACGCTGGAGAGATTCTCACCGGGAGACGTGTGATTGGTGGATGGTTCAGAAGGTTTGGGTGGAGGCACAGGGCCATTTTTTTCCTCTTGAACTGGTAATGTCTAAACATTCACACAAATAAGTACAAATTGTCATTTTAAAAAAGGCATAAAAAATTTCAGGAAAAAAAATCTTAATTCTTCTTATATTTTCATTATGAATGGATGGATGGATGGACAGAGCAATAGACAGAGATGGATGGATGGATAGATGGATGGACAGAGTGATAGACAGAGATGGATTGATGGTTGGATAGATGGATGGACAGAGTGATAGACAGAGATGGATTGATGGTTGGATAGATGGATGGACAGAGTGATAAGACAGCGATGGATTGATGGATAGGTAGGTAGGTAGATAAGTAGAATCCTCTCTTTGCAGATACCTTATCATCTTCATTCTCCTCTTCTTCCTCATCAACAAAGGCAAAGGATTCCCAGCTGATTCTGGCAGAAGGCACCTGACCTTGCAAGCTTTGTCCTTGCATTAGGATCCGCCTCTCTGCTGACAGCCACCAATCACAGAGGGCGAGAAGCTCAGACCTCTCAATGCTACCCAATAGAATCATAGATTCTGTTGAAGGTGAAGTGAGTTCAGAATCCAGTTACATATGAGCATTAAAATGATTGCAAACACCAGGGCTCTGTTCCAAAACCTATACTGTTGAGATAGGCTTTTTTAGAGGATGTGACTGATTTGAAATTCTACAAAGCAGAAACTTCATGTTGCTAAGCTAACAACATGAGCTTGATAGCTTGCTAAGTTTCTGAACAGAGTTTCAGCTCTTTGGGTGGAACAAAATAAAAATACATAGCTCACCTACATGCAGCTCGAAAAATGTCATAATGAGAGGTTCAGATATACTCAGGAAATTGTCTAGACATCCAGTGAGACATTACCTTTTGAATCAACCAGCGGGAAGGTTTTTAGAGAAGTCGAGTCCAACAAATGCAGTACTTCTCTGTATGTAGAGTGGGAACATAAAAACTTCACTTTCCTCACCATGATGTCCTCCACAAAGATATTATACTGGCTGCAGGAAAACAGAACGGTAAGACCACAGGGTGACATGGTTTAACAAGTTTGATTATTCTAGATAAGCGGTCCTCTGTTGGAACACAGTTCTGTCCTGACAACAAGAAAAACTATGCTTAACCCAAATAATACTTAATCCAAACAATAAAATGCAATTAGCCATACAAAACTGCATAGTTAGGATAGCAAAATAAATTGATGCAATAAGTTTTAATTAAAATATTACTAATACAATATTAGGCCCAGAGTTTGTTCGAGATGGTCCTCACTGCAGAACACAAGATCCAGAGGGTGAGGTTAGATCCAGATCCAACTCCTCCCAGTTTATTCAACCTACCTGTCTCCACCTCCTGATCCCTAAACCTACCCATCTCCACCCCCTGGATCTGGATCCAATTCCTCCCACTTTACATATCCCTAAATTTACTCATCTCCACCCCTTGGATCTGTCTCCTGGATCTCGTGTTCTGCAGTGAGGAGCTACTGATGTATCGGCCAACAATCGGTATCAGCCGATTAAAAGTATTATTATCACTATCAGACGATTGGTTAAAAACAACCAATGATCAGGGCTGATATCCTGTCAATCAAAAGGGTGCGGAAAAATGTCTTCAGACTACAACTCATACTGAGTGTGAAGAAAATATCTCATTTGTTGAATTTAGTAAACACAACAATAACGCAGTAACATTTAAAAAAAAAAAAAAAAAACGACTTAAATAGTGTTTAAATAGGTTCTATTTGACCCTATGAATCACCTGTAGTTAAAGCCAGGGTTGCCAGGTTCAGTGTTGCCAGGTTTTCTGGTGGAATTTGAGTACTTTATCACTGTTGCCGTGGGTTGTTTTTCGCGGGTTAAAGCGACCCCAAATTACATGATATTTAGCCACTGGAATACAAATTTTACCGGGAAACCCTACCCGCTGTAATGTGATTTTTACCGGGGGACCCCTATGAAATGTGATTGGGCTAGTTTTAGGCTATGGGTTTTGTTGTGAAAACCTGGCAACCCTGGCCAGGGTTTTTTTTTTTTTTTTTTTGCTACATCAAACATTATTTGTTGCGCCTCCCATCCAATAGTCGCAAAGAGCTTGGTGCTTTGTTACTTCTGATAAGAAACAAAGTACCAGTTTTCAAATTCTGTTCATTTTATCATGAAATTTAAACAATAAATGCCGTTTTGATGCTCTTAAATATGACGTGACAGATCGCTTTACCGGCCTCAATTCAAGTGGCAGCGCGGATGACCGCGAGTCTTTTCTTTCACATTAATACAAGGTTTATCTCGAAAAACATGCATGAACATCAAAAGGTATGTTGGAAGATACAGTAAAACTTACCGGAATGTACCATTTCTCATGTAATCACTTAATCTGTGTTTCAACCGCGGAAAGATGTCAATATAACAGCTTGTGAACAATATGACACATAACGTCACATTTACCTCAGGAATGTTTTCCAGTGTTCACTGTTCCTTAGTTAGCTATAAAAACCTAGAGAGGAGCTTATTTACAGTTAATTACATGTTTGAATAAATTTGCCATGAAGACAAGTGCTTATGAAAACTACCTTATGTGCAACTAAGTTTTATACAAACATTTCAGTTTTTATTTGAGTGTATTATTTTTTTAATATAGGCCTATATATATATATATATATATATATATATATATATATATATATATATATATATATAATATAAAATCGCTATATCGGTATTGGCAGAGAAATTTAGTATTGGTGCATCATTAATATACACATAGACAAACCCAGAAAAGATAAAAAATGAAAATAATTTCATGCCATTCATATCATATTAATAAATGAGCACTTTGCCTATGCACTTAATATAAGTGTTAATAGTCTTCAGCGTTTGATTTTAAAGACATTTTTGTTTGCTTTTCTTTGTACTATAAACAGTTTTTGCACTGTGTTGGGTCACTACTTGAAGTCCTGAAGCAGAACGACTGCCCTAGACCACAAAAAGGTAGATTAAGACGCAGAGTGCGTCCTAGATAAAGAGGTATGAATAGCCCAAATCTAATGAGTGTACAGCAGCTCAGTGTAAGCTGGAAGGGTGCCAAGGCTTCATGTTGCCGCCCCTTGTTGACAAGTGTATTTACTAATAGCTCCCGCTGCTAATGAATCACAAGGACTTTGAGGTGCTGTCAGCACGAGAGGATGAGGGAACCTGGCTACGGTGTGAGCCAAGCTGGTTTGTCACATGCGTGGAGCCACAACGGTGGCGTTTGCAATGTCTGCACACCTTATGTGACCGAAGCCCAGTTCGGGGAGATAGGGCAGCTTCTTGACCTGGATTATAGAGTCGTACAGTGACGGTTGCAGACCTTGCGCTACCATGTTGGCCAGTATGACGGCGACCATCATGGGAAGGATGTGAGAGATCTGACCGGTCAGCTCGAAGCAGATCACTGCTGTTGAAACGGTGTGAGTGACAGCTCCCGTCAGCGCCGCCGCACCTTCATGGTAAGAGAAAAGAATAGACCGATAGAGTAACAGGACAGAAAGATGGAGTGCTAAAAGACAGGGTCATGGCAGGAGTGACATAATGAATGGAGAGAGTATGGTCACATGCAGTGGAAGATCAGAGACTTAGAGAAGGAGGGACAGGAACAGGACTGACATCATTAACACAGTATGAGCAAACATTAGGTAATTGTGGTGGATCGGAAGACGAGGAAAGGATGACTGACCAATGACAGCGTACCCTCCAGGGATGATGCGGTATAGTATTCCATCAAACAGGATACCGTGAGGAAAGAGAGTTGCCATGATCTCACCCACTAAACGACCAAATGCGGCACCTGTAAGAGGAACATCGTAGAATATTTGAGCCTAATGTACTATTGACAAAATAAAATCAGATAATCAAAATGAGGTAGGCTAATTTCTATAAGTGTAATGTTCATCGAAATACAGTATTTACAGTGTGACCCAAAAGTCTGAGACTACTAGTATCTCAGATGAATGTATGTTTGTATTCAGATGAAAAATGATTGTATTTCGTATTTTTCTAATGTAAAATATGTTCTTTTTTAGACCCTACTGTATGTTAAAGTGATCTTTAAATAAATCAGAATGTATCATAAATGGCAGTCTCCAATAAATGAATAATACCATTGACCTACCCAATACAAAGACAGGCATGAAAGCTCCAGACGGGATGGGCATTGTGGTGGAAACTGCAGACATCCAGAACTGTGAGATGAATAATAATGTTTTCACACGATTGCCTTAATTCTAAAATCTCTGTCAGCAGCGCAAGCACAACCTGTACGAGCCTAACTCAAGTGAAAAATGATTGCTTCAGCAGCTTCAAACCTGACAGATGGAGGGAGATAATGACTGTCCTGAATAAAAGCAGGTTTCATTGAAGCCATCGACTGGCTACTGACATGATAAAGCCAGTGTCAGTGTGTGGTACTTTTTTCTAGTGTTTTAAAGGGAAAATTACTTTACTTAAAAGTTTGTTGAATGGCAGTAATGCTTTATGCTAGACAAAGATAAAGTGAAAAAAACAAAAAAAAAAACAGTTAAAGAGTAGAGAAGGACCTTGAGACAGTGAAGACAAATAGCAGAAGATTGATGGAGGACAATGTGAACAAGAGAAATTTAAAAGGACCGACCTTCATGATAAAGAAGAGAATAAGAATGACAAAGATGCTGACGTCAGGATGAAACCACACAGCAGAGCGACCGAGACCGGGCGGGAGAGGGGAACCCCATATTTTAGTCCAGGTGAAGTTATCAAACAGAGAGTTAATGCACTCCCTGGGCATCAGCTGTGGAATAAAACCATCAAATTCACATTTCAAATCAAATCAAATAATATATTTCAAAAATTCAACCAAACTATGACATTATTTCAAGATTGTTTGAATGAAAAATGTTTGAATGAAAGACCATAATCAATCAGCACAGTGGTTTTCAACCTATGTGACTCCATGGCCCACCATTCTCCACAACAATAGCTACTGTAATGGCAAAGTTTTTAAAACCTATTTTAATTGGTGGACGCTCCTTGTTTCTGTGCATTAAAGTTCAAGATTCCAGAAGTTTCAAGAGCTGTTCCACGGAAGAGGATTAGGGCCAAGCAATAATAAAAAAATAAAACCATCTCGAGATTAAAGTTGTTAAATTTCGAGAAAAAAGTTGAGATAAAATGTTGAGAATAAATTCATTAAATTATGAGAATAAAGTCATTAAATTACAAGAAAAAAGTCGTTAAATTACAAGAACAAATTCGTTAAATTACGAGAACAAATTCGTTAAATTACGAGAATAAATTCGTTAATTTAGTTCTCGTAATTTAATGACTTTATTCTCAACATTTCATCTCAACTTTTTTTTTGTAATTTAATGACTTTATTCTCAACATTTTATCTCGACTTCTTTCTCGAAATTTAACGAGTTTTTTCTCGAAATTTAACAACTTTGATCTCAAGATGGTTTTATTTTTTTATTATTGCTTGGCCCTAATCCTCTTCCGTAATGTTCTTTAGTGTTCTCACTCTTTTTAAATCAATTAATTTCCATGATTTTTCCAATTGTTCCAGATTGTTCCAGGATTCTTAAAAATATTTTTTTACTTAAAAATTAAACCTGCTTTAAAATATATTAGAGCTTGGCATAATGTATACTCATTACAAAAATGGCCATGGGAATCCTGGTTCCCTTTAGAGTGGAACTCGACGCTGCATCATGGCGATGACTCTATGGGAACGCTTCCGAGTTGGAGTTCCTTCAAGAACATCTTCTCAGCAGGGCTCCAGCTACCTTAAAGGTATACATGGCTGCTGTTTCCGTTAGCCACATGTCTTTGGATGGACTCTCGGTTGGGAGGCACTGCTTGGTGTCTCGGTTCTTGTGTGGCACCAGACAGTTGAAGCCTATCTGCTGTTTGTGAGTTCCCTCCTGGGACCTAGTATTGGTCCTAGGAGCCTTAATGGAAGCACCATTTTTTAGTCCTTGGATTTAATCTCAGAAGAGATGGGACTACATTCCAAAAGTACCTTCTGCAGCTCGTCAGCTGGTCACTTGGCAGGCTTTCTTTCCTTTCTTTCTTACCTCATGAGACACTGGAGCAAGAAAGCCTCAACATGCTATGTCCGGTCCGTCCTCTAAGGATCTATGTCCACCGCTCAGGCCAGTGGGATCCTCTCAGCTTCTGGTATGCTTTGTTGGTCGCAAAAGAGGCAATGCGGTCACCAAGCAGCGCTATGTCGCATTGGATTTCAGATGCTATTTTCAGGTGCTCTCCTATGAAGCACGTGAAATGGCTTTGGCTCAAAGAGTCAGGCCCACAATAGGGGTGTAGCATCTTTCAAAGCTCTTGCAAGAGGTTCACATTTATATGATGTTTGTGCTGCTGCAGGATGTTCCTCTCCGCACACATTCATCAGGTTCTTTGGATTCAACCCCAGGATCCCGAGTACTTCAGGGCTGACCCAAGTCCAGTCAGAACTCAACAAGCGTCTGTGCCTTTACACAGCCTTGTGGGCAGGGTCTGTTACCAGCTCACGCAGAAACATTCACATAGCGTCAACACCATGATGCAGCATCTTGTTCCCCTTTCAGGGAACCAAGTTACTTATGTAAAAGAGATGTTCTACAAAGACAAAAAACAGTTGTTGAGGGGGTGAATTCATATGTGAAAATATGAAATATCTTTCTTGCTTTTTAGATGTTTTAGCTTATTTTCATGCTTGTTTTGCATTATTTTAATTCATTTTAAATAATCTCAAGGCCCCTCTGGAAGTTTGCTGAGGCCCCCTAGTGGCCCTGGCCCCCTGGTTGAGAACCACTGCATAAGAGGATGATCCTAATTTTTTAGTTATCAGAATGAACATAATTGTACAATTAATTGTTAACAAATGTTCCTAAACTGACCTCTCCAGCCATGAACTGCCCAAAGCCTGGAGGGAATGTCAGTGTCGTAACCACTAATGTCACAACAGCAGGGAAAATCAGCCGGCTGAGAGAGAAAATATGACACATATTGCAAGTACTTTGTTTATAGACTCATTTTAAAGATTTTGATTACAGCAAATTAATACTTATTAATAATGCTACAGAAGTTAATACTAAAGGTAATATTGGCTGTTATCATTTGGTGCTTTTTTCTCTTACTGTTTTGTAAGGAATCGTGTAAAAATGTTAGGTCTTCTCATGAACAGGACAACTTGACGGTTCAGGTAAACAAAGAAAGCTCCTAGAAACCCACAAGAAATCCTGTGGGTCAAAAAGTAACAAAGACAAAAACGTACATATTATTTTAGCGATCTAAAAAAATAAATAAAAAAATTATAATTCTGGCCTTTTCAGTTTTATAATAACACAAGATTATTAAATAGACAGATACACTGAAAGGATGATACATTGCTGAATTGTTTCTGATCAATGTGAACACATTGAATATGAATAGAGTACATGAATATAATAGTCTATAATAGAATAACTTTGTCAAAACTTTTAGCAAAAGATGATATTTCAACAAATCAAATATAATACCAACATCTGGTCACTTTGGTTTGGTCAGCTGACAATAATACAAAAGTGCTATGTGCTCAGGTCTGCGAGTGTCTCAAGGGTTATGAAATGGCACACGCACGCACACACGCGCGAACACACACACAGCTTCAGAATTGTGCCCTCACCACGAACGGCACGCTTTCGCCCCCGCGCTCTCACCCAATAATGGCGAACGCTGGAAGCTCTTGAAGGTCGAAAGGAAAATCCATGCGGAAGTTGGTGCGGAAGAGAGCAGTGATGGTTACTGAAACAATATCAATAGAAGAGAAACGTCATCTCATCTGACATATGATCATCTCAAGGCTGCTAAGACCTTCATTCAGGAATATTATTTAGTATCCCACCTGCATCCTTATTGAACACAGACAGTACTCTGAAAATAAAAGCACTGAATGTAGCAGCAAAGTAGCCCCTCCAGTAGTTTCTCACAGCAAAATAGGTTGATGTAACTTCAATGCTGAACAAAACACCTGGATAAACAAACATTTTTTTAGAAGGGTTTACTGTCATCTACAGCAGGGATTTTCAAACTTTACCAAGGACCACAAATATAATGATAAAATAAGAACATTTAAATTTTTTTTAAAAGTCTATTATGCAGATCAAGGCTGCAATTATTTGACAGTAATATTGTGAAATATTGTAAAAATTAAAATAACTTTTCTATTTGTAATATATTTTTAAGAGTAATTTATTCCTGTGATGGCAAAGCAAAATGTTGGTGCTCAAGTAATATTTCTTATTTATATTTTTTTCAGGATTCTTTGATAAATAGAAAATTCAAAAGAACAAAAATTATTTGAAATAGAAATAATTTGTACCAATGTAAAAGTCTTTGCTATCACTTTTGATTGATTTAATGCATCCTTGCTGAATACAAGTATTACTTTCTTGAAGAAAAAACAAACAAAAAACAAACAAAAAACAAACAAACGGACAAAAATTTCCTGACCCCAAACTTTTGAACAGTAGTCGGCCTGTATCTTAAATTAAGTATATTTCCCTTTTGAGGGAATTCGCACTGCGTCGTATGATGACACTTTGGGGAACGCCTTCAGCGTGACAGTGTCTGAAGCACGTGTGCAACTAGTCCACTCCTGATTGGTGCTGCTTCACCTCATGACAAGTGACGGCGTGATGTGGAAGCTATAAAGGGGGCTGGCGACACAGCAGTGTCTGCTTTCTGATCTTCAGCAAATGCTCTGTGTGTGTCAGTCCTATTTGGTGTTTGTTTGTCTAGTAGGCCAAAAGAAAAAGTTTTAGAAATGGCGAGTGAGCAGAAATTTAGAAAATGTGTTCCTCCCTGCCGGGCGGAGATACACACAAGTTTTTTTGTGAGTTGCATGCACAGTCAGCTCTCGAACTCCTGCCTGGCCGTGTTTGATGAGAGCAGCCAAGCTTTTGCTCCCTGTGGTTCAGGTCCCATGGCTGCTGAGGCAGCCCGGTGCCTTTACTCATGGGGATTGCAGATGGAGCTAGCGGAGGAGCTCGAAATGGCTTTGCCCCTTTCTCAGGTCTCAACTGCTAGCTCCAGCGTTCAAATTCGGGATATGGAAGCCTGCTCTATGGCTTCTTCCACCCTAAATGAGAGCTTGGTGTTGGGTTTGTTCAGCTCCAAGGAGGTGGACATTATCAGCATCGAAGCGGATGATTTGGAAGACTTACCAGCCCTATCCCCACAGTATAAGGAACTAGTGAAGGCTATAACTTGAGCCATGGCAAAATTAAACAACGATTGGCAGGCCCAGAAGCGGGAAGTGCAAAGGAATAGTAAACTTGATGAGTGCTTCCTACAGTCAAAAGCACAACCTCTAAATCGGGGCTTAACATTCTTTCCAGATCTCCACACCAAGTTGTGGAAATCCTGGAAATGGCCATTCTCTTCTCATCTATTAAGTCCCATGGTTCATAACTATGCTTCAATCGTGGGGTTTAAAGAGAACGACTATGGGATGATGCCCAGGGTAGAAGAGACATTAGCTGCTTATCTCTCCCCTGATGCTGCGTCATCCCTTAAAGCCCCGACTTTGCCCACCAAGCCATGCTGTACAACATCTTTGCTGGTTTACAAAGCGTATAAGGCTGCAGGTTAGGCGGGCGCTTGCCTACATACTATGGCCATCTTGCAAGCGTACCAGGCCAACTAGGGACCTGAATGAGTGTGACGGTTTAGAGCCCGACGCCATTTAAGAGCTGTGTTTGGCCACTGATTTTTCTCTCCTTGCCACCAAGGAGATGCTGTGCCATCAGCCACTCCACAGCAGCTATGGTGGTTATGGAGAGGCATCTTTGGCTGAACCTCTCAGCCATCAAGGAGAAGGAGAAAACCTTCCTTCTTGATGCCCTGCTGTCACCTCCTGGTCTCTTCAGCGATGCTCTAAACTTGGTTGTTGAGAAATTTCAGGAGGCAAAGATGGCAGCATTTCAGAGGTTCATCCCTCCTCACCACAGGTCCCAGGGAGCTGCTGCCAGGGGGCAGACCGAACCATCGACATCAAGCTTATTATACCAACAATAACAAAAAGAGAGTGTTGCTGCTCGAGCCACTTTCGCAGTCTTCGCTTTATGGTGCAGAGAGCGTCTGTCAGACCCAGTTAACTGCCCAGTGGCTTCAGTGCTGGAGCTCCTTTAAGACTGTTTTTCTGCCTGTCTTTCCCCATCCACAATTAAGGTGTACGTGGTGGCCATAGCTGCCTTCCATGCGCCGTTAGATGGTGGGACCCTGGGGAAGCACCACCTTGTAACTTGTTTCCTTCATGGCACTCTGAGGATGGAGTCCCAGCATGGGATCTAGCCGTGGTACTAGAAGGGCTGTCCCTGGCACCCTTCGAGCACTTGGACTCTGTATCTGACAAATGCATCACTCTAAAGATGGTGTTCTTGCTGACAATCACGTTTCTTAAGAGAGTAAGAGATTTACAGGCTCTGTCAGTTGCCTCCTCCTGTCTGGAATTTACTCCAGGTAGAGTGAAAGCTATTCTTCACCTGAGGCCGGGTTATGTACATAAAGTACCCACTAATGTGGCCAGGTCCGTAGACCTTCAGGCCTTTCATCCTCCTCCTCATGTGTCGCCGGAACAGGAGAAGCTACAGTTACTCTGCCCTGTTAGGGCCCTTGAGGTTTATGTCCAGAAGACTGCTCAATGAAAGTGTCATCATACAACACAGTGTCTCGTTCTGTTCTCAGGGAACCAGGGTTACAGTCATAACTAGAGACATTTTTTACTCCAATTGTTCATTCTTTGTTAGATTTATACTTAAAGTTTGACAGTGATGTTTAGACATTTTAGTTCAGACATGAAACTCTAGAGGGTGCAGGCTAATAGGTCCTTTACATTCTGCAATCAATTACATCATTAACACATGGCACAAGCTGATTGGCCTCTGCTAATCCTGTAGCCAATGAGATTGCTTGCTCAACATTTAAATATTCTGCTCCATTGTTTGCTGTAATCTAGTCCTGCAGCATGCTATCAGAATTCCTCCGAAACCCTCCACCTCCCCCAGATCCACCTGCCTAGATCTGCTACGGGATTTATGTATGTCTATTTATGCAGCACCAACATATATTACATGCTTAAAGCAACATGTCTGTATATCTATTAGCAGCTGCAAGTCCATAATTGCTTTACAGCAGCAAAAATCAACAGCTGCAGTAGTGTAGCAGATCTTGCTCGCCAAGACCAAAACATTGCCATATATATTCAATTACATGCTAAAATTATTCAGTGTTCTCATGTTTAAAATACTGATTAAGATTAAGAAAAAGCTAGAAAATGCTTTATTACACCATGCACTTTACCTCCAAGAGGGGTTCCAAAACAGCATCCAACCCCTACAGCACAGCCCACCGTGAGGATGTCTGTATAACAATATGGGCTCTACTGACACAGAGGCATACAAAAAAAGGGAAGCAGACACAGTTGAAGGTAGAGGTGGGGGAAGGTAGAAATTATTCTTGGTAATATAAATGCCCTGGATGATAAATCAGCACTGTCCTCAAAAATAATGTGTAATAAAAAAACCCTGTCCTGTCCCCTGAAGATAAACGAGCATTCAGCATTTTATGAATGGAGATGCCAAATATGCATTGCAGGATCTCCATGCACTTCTGCTTACCTGATAGACTCCAGAGAAGAAAGACATAAACTTGCTGAGGACAGCTGCACAGATACTGGCTATGTGAACAAAAGGACCCTAAAATATAAAAATAGCACAGTTTAAAGGTTAGCGTCAGATGGGGATGAGGCCAGTCTAATTAACCCAACTGGCAGTCACATCCAGCAAATCATTGTACATTTTGTAAATATGAAAGGGCAAATTGTGCCCCTGTGTATGTTACATGAGACTGCAAAATCAAATGT
Organism: Chanodichthys erythropterus; assembly: GCF_024489055.1. Lineage (NCBI taxonomy): Eukaryota > Metazoa > Chordata > Actinopteri > Cypriniformes > Xenocyprididae > Chanodichthys > Chanodichthys erythropterus. The sequence continues at coordinate 4,670,667 of NC_090235.1, read as the reverse complement.
GTCTCACCTCTTTGCCAACTGGCATACCACTACCCAGGCCAGCAGTGAGTCCCACCACCTTCGCAATAAATGCCTTGAGTGTCAAATACTCCTTCAGCACAACACCTCTGAGTATGGTTTTCAGCTCTGGAATACCAGAGCCTGAGGGAAAAAATAAGAGTTAGAAGAAGAAAGAAAAACGACAAAATAATCAAATGAATTATGAAAAAAAAAAATCAATGTGAAAGGTCTGTAAACAAATTTAAATATGATAATGAATATGAATCACACACATTACTGTATATAAAAAAAAGACAGCTGAAACTGATCATGATGTAATCTGCAGCTCTGTTTTCCAACCTCTTTCAACGACACCAAACCAGAGATGTGTTCCAACTTGTACTGTACTTCTTTAAAAAGGGACTCTTTCTGTTTGGTTTATGGCTACGACTATGGTAGTAAGAATATAGAATCTAATTTTGAAATTCTGGAAAGCTTTGTAATAAGTGGGGAATGTACCAATAAAATGTAGAAAAAAGGGAACCAAAAAGAAACCGATTAATTGATATATAAGATATATTTTGATTCGTTACTTAAAAGTCGTCATGAAATCAAAATTGACAATTCTTGTTTTTTTATGGAATATTACTACATTTATTATAAAAGATTTATCTGTGTACGTCATCCGTGTACGAATGTACCAATCAAATGTAGAAAAAAGGGAACCAAAAAGAAACCGATTAATTGATATATAAGATATATTTTGATTCGTTACTTTAAAGTCGGCATGAAATCAAAATTGACAATTCTTGTTTTTTTTATGGATTATTACTACATTTAGTATAAAAGATTTATCTGTGTACGTCATTTTTTTTTTTTATTCACATGCCCTCATGAGCTCCCCCTTTTTGCAAAATATCTTCTCTGATGACGTTTTTTTTTGGCATGAAGGCGGGACAATCTGTCACTCATATGACATCGATCAATAGCAAACTACAACCATCCAATCACATTTTTAAGACCTGCCCTACATTATTTAATGTAGGGCATGACTTAAAATTATGTATTGTCTGTTCAGAGCTACTAATGCCCTACATTTACAAGTTTCAGTTTTACAAGATTAGAGAAAATCACTCCCTGTAACCTGCATAAGCACCAATGGTTGGGAATAAATGATCTGGATGAATAAACCAGCAGGTGGCATTGTTGAGTAGTAAACAGTATGAAGCAGTTACAGTAGCTGAAGAAAAGGAGAATATGTGGCTGGTATGTTTGAGGCTCAGAATACAGTAAAGGTGCTTCCAAGAGACGGACACAGTGTACATAGACACTTTAATGGAAACCGAGATTATATAAAAAGGCAAGATCTAAAATTAACTCACTAAGCACCTAATGTCAGCAAAGAACTAAGTATGATTTTTAAACACAGGCATTGTGAGAAGTGCCATTGGCCACAAAAGGCGGAAAAACTAAATGATTCCTTTGTTATAGGAACAAAACTATATGTTTTAGTCTCAACAGGTGAGACAAAAATGTAATTTTAAACCCTGGGTAAAGCTAAAAGATCTGCAAAGAATATAAATAGGATATAAAGAAAAAAAAAATGAAAGAATATAATAAAATAATATACAAAATATATATATAAGTTAAAAAAAAGTGGGAACAGTAAGACTACACACCAATGGCCTGAGGAGCGACCAGGTGACAGAAGAGGGAGGCAAACAAGATGAGCACCATGGGATAGAAAACCCAGACCAGGTACTGCAGTGGGATGTTCCCCCTCAACTCCCCATAAAACCACTTATAGGCTGAGAAACACAAAGAAGGACAGAAGTGATGGCACGTGTGAGGTAGAGAAAGAGGAAGACAAAAGCAAGCCATGTGGAGAAGTTTTAGAAATGAGAATTGGAAAAACATGGAAAAGTCACAAATGTATATGGATTATAACATTTGCAAGAATAGAACGGGTTTTCAAATGTTTCAGCATGGACCTTAGGACAATATCTTTCAAGGGACCCCCTTTATAAAATATAAATAATATATGAAAAATATATACATAAAAATATGTATATAAAATAAAGAAATAATATATATATAAATAAAAAATATATAATATAAAAATACCCATTTTACACTGTGAAATATTAATATGTAAAATATTACATTTAAATTATTTGCTAATTATATTTGAATATATTTTTCTAGATATATTATAATATTTTTTGCAAGTGCTAGAACTCCAATTTTAAAACCCTTGAAATAGAAGACAGAAATAAGGGAAATTAAATTTGACTTTGAATAGCTACAACATATAAGCAAAATTCATCAACAGAATAATGAGGCAAATAAGAAGGAGGCGGTAGGTGGGGAATTCTGGGTAGTGTAATACCTTGTAGACTCTTGGCACTAGCATAATCCATGCTCCAGCTAACCAGTGCCATGGTAATACCCAACAACACCAGAAAGATCCAGTCTTCTCCCAATTTAGAGATGAGGAACTTCTGTACTCGTGCCACGCAGTCTGGGAAAATATTACAGTTTATATCAGATTACAAATCTCAAACATATTTCATATATCCTTTTGCAAGGCTCATTATTATTGACCTCTGCATTTGGAATAAGAGCGTCGTTTCTTGAACGAGGAGGTGTGGCCCTGCTCCTCCTCCTGTCTGTCATGAATGCTCCCTATCTCCAGGTGATGGTGGCTGTGACGGCGACTTCGGCTGTGACTCCGCCCATGGTGACTATGATGGTGGTGCCCATGGTGGTGATGTCCATGGTAGTGATGTCCATGGTGGTGATATCCATGCTTTTTTCGCTGTCTCTCCATCAGAAGGCGAGTGGCTTCTCTCCGCTGGGACCCACCAGGGTGCTCTCTGTACTCTCCATATAGCTGATAACAGAAGAAATAAAAGGTTTTTTTTGGTGAACTATCCCTTTTGATTAAAACTAAAATTACAAGAAATAAAATAAATGTTAAATGTAATAAAGTAAAACATTTTTTTTTTCATTTTTCATTTCATTTTCATTCATTTAAACTGATGTACTAAAATAAACTAAAAACTAAATACGTTCATCCATCCAGTTCTGTCAGGTTGGATGGTAAACGTCATTTTTAGGTCTCTCCAGAGATGCTCAATTGGGTTTAAGTCAGGGCTCTGGCTGGGCCATTCAAGAACAGTCACAGAGTTGTTGTCAAGCCACTCCACTCTGCCATAAAGCCCCAACTGGTGGAGTACTGCAGTGATGGTTAACTTTCTACAACTTTCTCCCATCTCCCGACTACATCTCTCGAGCTCACCCACAGTGATCTTTGGGTTCTTCTTTACCTCTCTCACCAAGGCTCTTCTCCCCCGATAGCTCGGTTTGGCCGGACAATCAGCTCTAGGAAGGGTTCTGGTCGTCCCAAACGTCTTCCATTTAAGGATTATGGAGGCCACTGTGCTCTTAGGAACCTTAAGTGCAGCAGAAATTTTTTGTAACCTTGGCCAGATCTGTGCCTTGTTCGACCAATTCGGTCTCTGAGCTCTTCAGGCAGTTCCTTTGACCTCATGATTCTCATTTGCTCTGACATGCACTGTGAGCTGTAAGGTCTTATATAGACAGGTGTGTGGCTTTCCTAATCAAGTCCAATCAGTATAATCAAACACAGCTGGACTCAAATGAAGGTGTAGAACCATCTCAAGGATGATCAGAAGAAATGGACAGCACCTGAGTTAAATATATGAGTGTCACAGCAAAGGGTCTGAATACTTAGGACCATGTGATATTTCAGTTTTTCTTTTTTAATAAATCTGCAAAAATGTCAACAATTCTGTGTTTTTCTGTCAATATGGGGTGCTGTGTGTACATTAATGAGGGAAAAAATGAACTTAAATGATTTTAGCAAATGGCTGCAATATAACAAAGAGTGAAAAATTTAAGGGGGTCTGAATACTTTCCATACCCACTGTATATAAAAATCATATAAATCATATATTTCTTTTGGCAAAAACAAATAAAATACTAAAACTGGAAATGAAAATGGATAATAAAATAATAAAAACTAATTCAAAATATTAATAAAAAAATGTAATAGTAATATTGATATAAACAAAACTGGCTTACAGTTACCAGGTAATATTATTTCCTTCTGCAACACACAACCTCTTTAGTGCAGATATGCAAGACAAACCACTGTTATCCTTTCAAATTTGTCCAAACAAAATACATTTGAGAATTATTTGTATGTGCTTTTAATATAGCTTTTAATATTCCTCACCAGTGTGTCACATTAACTTTTTTCTTTGGGAAAGTAAGATATCACCCTCATCTTCAAAACAACATGATGCACCCGAAAGGTGACAGAAGAGAGGGAGTCCAAAAATAGAGGAAAATCTTCTTGACATGCTTCGAGTAAGTCCACTGGCGGAAGAACTGTAATCTACATTTAGATTTATAACCATATGGATAAGATCCAGACACCTGGAAAACACATTTCTTCAACACGTGTCTTCATTCCCACGATTTCTCTAACACACACATGTGTCTGGTTCACTATCCTTGTAGGGACTCTCCATAGACGTAATGGTTTTTATACAGTACAAACTGTATATTCTGTCCCCAAACCCTAACCCTACCCCTAAACCTACCCATCACAGAAATTTTTCACATTTTCAAAAAAAACACTTAGTATGATTTATAAGCTGTTTTCCTCATGGGGACCAAAATATGTCACAAGAAGGTCAAGGATTTCAGATATTTTCATCTTTGTGGGAACATTTTGTCTCCATAACGTATGGTATACCTGAGTCACACACATGCACACACACACACACACACACACACACACACACACACACACACACACACACACACACACACACACACACACACACACACACACACACACACACACACACACACACACACACACACACATGTTTGTTTTTGTGAATTGTGGGGACTTTCCATAGACTTCAATGCATTTTACACTGAACAAACTGTACATTCTATCCCCCTACCCTGCCCCTACCCCTAAACCTAACCCTCACAGGAAACTGTGCAAACTTTTACTTTTTCACAAAAACTCATTCTATATGATTTATAAACCCATTTACATTGTGGGGACCGCTGGCTGGTCCCCACGATGTAGGTGAACTCAGGTTTATATTACATCATGGGGACATTTGGTCCCCACAATGTAATATAAACAAAAGCACACACACACACGCACGCACGCACGCACGCACGCACGCACGCACGCACGCACACACACACACACACACACACACACACACACACACACACACACACACACACACACACACACACACACACACACACACACACACACACACACACACACACACACACACACACACTGTGATTTGCCCTGAAGAAAAAAAAACAAAAAAATCTATTAAATGAGACAGATAAATGACAATTTTAATTTGTAAATCTGTTATTCTATAAACTATTTAACAAAAATCCTAATGATAGGGACAGAAAATTGGATTGGGATATAATGTTGGCTGAACCTGTGTGCCTGTGAGCATAATGATGGTGTTATGATTAATTTATTTAAAAGCTTTTAACCTAGTATGAAACAACTTTTACACACTTTTCTTTACATCAATAGCAAGGCCAACTTCAACTTGTATGTAATATACTGTAATTTGTAATGTCGACTTATGGCCTAATAAACGTTATTTGCAGTAAGGAAGTGAAGATGTAAAGAATTAAATGTGGATCTGACAGAAACGTTAATAAGCAAGTTAAGAAATGTCTGTGGCTCTTTTTGTTCAGTTTATTAATTTATGCTTAGGCAATGTCTCATACACAGTAATTTTAATGCAACAGAACCATGTAATTGCTGACAGCAGCAAATATAGTTCCCTTTTGTGGGAACTATCGACGCTACGTCAATGACGTAGTGTCTCGTTCCCTTACTCAGGGAACAAGGGTTACATCAGTAACCCGAGACATTTTTCCACATGCTAAATCTTATACAGCTGATGAATGAATCTCCTTTTAGAAATGTAATGATTAAATAAAAAAAGGTAGATTTCAGTCATCTTGAGAATAACATGAGATGAAGGTTGAATCAAATAAAAGTGATAAACATGCAGAACGGCATTTATCCTTTATCAGCCCAAAGAAACACTTTCTGACCAACACTGCAGTACTTCTAATGTTATTGCCTTTTTACCTCTGACAGCGCGTGTCAGAAATGAAACTCCCATTACCATATCTGAATTACAGCTCCTGAGGCTTCCTCAGCACTTTTACACACAGTGATATGAACAGTAACAATAGCATCGATTTTATCATATCAATTTGAGCCCGAGTCATCATGCTTCAGAAGTGTTTGCAAAGTGCCGAAAAATGAAGAATGCTGAAAACAGGGTCTTCTCAACATGTTCAAAAACACAAACCGCAACACAAACTCTTCCAAGCCTCAGCTACAACTACAGTGTTTGAAGGCGGGTCAAAGTAGATGTTGTTCACAGGCAGCCAATAAAGACCACAGGCTGGCATTATGCAAATTTGTTACAAACCTACGTAGATTTGTGCAGGAAGTAAGACTGGAATTACTGACGACTCATTTTATGCAGTTTAAAATCGGTTCTTTCTTTTGGTACACAATAACTCCATTTATCATGCGCTTTGTAAAATTTGTAGACGTTTTACATTCACAAACAGTTATATTACATACTACATGACAGGTAATATCTGAAAAAAACATAATATATACAAATGAATATATATACATTTAGTCCATTTGCTCACCATTTAACCTTACTGCTATCTAGGAGTGACAATTAAAGAGATCTCATTTGTGACTTTAGAAATAGCTATGAGCTAATCTATTATAATATATCAGGCTTAAAACCATTCCTCTGTAGTTTACTGTTTTTCAGAGAATATTTAACTTGTGTCTGTATTTATTACAAGTTACAAGTCTCACTTTCAGCTTTGGTATGGGTCAATGTAGATGATAGGTTTATCATGTATCTCTCTTCCTCATAACACATCTCTTTCATTCTCATTCCACGCATCTATCCAGTTACTTTCACCAGTTCCCACAGTACATGTAATCCCTTGCTTTCTCCATATTTCACCCCCTCCTTCCCAGTCTGCTTCTACACCTACAGGCTTCTACACCCCCCCCCCCCCCCCCCCGACCCCCTGTCCGCCATAGATTGGAACTACCCCCTTTCTATCCAGGGCCTGTAATACTAGCCGGCGGGTTAATAATAGCTTTGGTGTGACCCAATGATCACAGCCACACTTCCCCACACACCTCTATGTGGATCTTTCTTTCTTCCAATTTGTTCATCTGTCTCTCAAGGACTCCCAAGGAAATGTTGGAAACCTATTATCAGACAACACTGTCATGCTAACTAGCACTGGATTACTAGCAGCAAATGTAGTGCTGAGGCAATGTGTGCAGCTTATGCAGCATATGTTAATCACTATCATCTACAAATAAGTGATTCATATCAGAAAGTGCTAATGTGCTCAAGCTAAAGTGTGCTGGAAGTTGTGTTTGGTGGCATTCTGCTGTGCTTTAGGTCATGCTGATTGCTGTATGGGAATGCTATGAAGGCAATTGTAATGGTGTCGTCACATGATGTTATGTAAAGTCATATGTAATTCTGTTGAAGGTCTTCTAAAATAGACGTTCTTCCCATGCTGTGATGACCACACTTGTCAACATATCCCAATATGCCAGGCCATTCTGTTGAGGCTCTTTCATTCAGTAACTTTGCTAAATGTACACTTCAACAATACAATGCAAAATAAAATAATTAAATAAAATGACTGCGTGTGTGAAACGAGAAGTGTTGTTAATAAAAATAAAACTATTCAAAATCATTTCCAGTAATTGAAATTAAATAAAATATAAATATAAGATGAAAAACTTGCCTTGCATCTAACAAATACGTCAATTTAAAGGTGAAGTACTGAAACCAAAACAGAAATAAAAATAATTTTAAGCTAAACAGACATTAAAAATAAAAAGCACATAACAAAATACAGCTAAAGCCCTGTTTGCACCGTCTGCGAATAAACAGCTTGAGAAGCTCCTGTGATGTTGGTTGCAACAGCAGCTATTTCTACTGAACTATCCAATTATATCACATGATCAAAGTCTGCTCATTTACATAAAGTTGAACTCTCAGAAATCAAGAGAACAAACAAAAATGAATAACTTCAAGTTGTTTGTTGCTGCAAATCACTGTCAGTGTGAAGCACTCTCTATGTGACCCATAACCCAAAATATGCTTATTGATAGAACATTTACACATGTTTTCTCATTCAATCAATGTTGAACATACTGCTCAATAAATCACAGTGACATGACTCATAAAAGATGACCTCAACTGCATACATAAGAAAGCAATACTACCTTGTTTATAATACACTCTAACCACACTGATGCTCTCCTATGACAGGCTGGGTTTAAGGGATACATTCATAATTTATGATTGGGTTTCCACTTACACTACCATTCAAAAGTTTGGGGTCAGTAATTAACATATTTATTCAGCAAGGGTGATTTAAATTGATCAAAATTGACAGAAAATACATTCACACAAAAGATTTCTATTTCAAATAAATATTGTTCTTTTGAACTTTATCAATCAAACAGTCTTGAAAAAAGTATCATGGCAGCACAAACACATTACTGTCATGAAACTCTAGATGGCACAGGCTGATAGGTTCTTAAAGGGGTATTCCATAATTTACTCACCTTCAAGCCATCTTAGGTGTGTCTTTCTTCATTCAGCAAACACACTCACAGTTATATTAAAAAATATCCTGGCTTCCAATCTTTAAAATGGGAGCGAATGATACGTGAGATTTTGAAGCCCAAAAAAGCACATCCATCCATCATAAAAGTAATCCATACGGCTCCAGGGGGTTACTAAAGGCCTTCTGAAGCGAAGCAATGCATTTTTTAAGAAAAATATCCATATTTATAACTTTATAAACTGTAATCACTAGCTTCCGGTAACGGCCTCTGGAGACCCCAACATCCTGAGTGTACATTCAAAATGAACAGCACATAAGGGTTAATATAACTCAGATTGTGTTAGCTGAAAGAAGAAAGCCATACACCTAGGATGGCTTGAGGGTGTGTAAATTATGGGATAATTTAAATTTTTTGGGTGATAACTACCCCTTTAACTCAATCTGCTTGCAATCATGTCATACTCAATAGGGCACAGCTGAGTGGTTCCTGCTGTTTCAGTAGCCAATGAGCTCACTGCTCATAGCATTGCAGCATGCTTAAAGGTGCCATCGAATGAAAAATTGAATTTACCTTGGCATAGGTAAATAACAAGAGTTCAGTACATGGAAATGACATACAGTGAGTCTCAAACTCCATTGTTTCCTCCTCCTTATGTAAATCTCATTTGTTTAACACTAGCACTACCGGAATTCTATAACTACTAGAACTGCCAATAGCGGCCATTTTGACTGTTCATACCAGACAGCAGTGAATGTCATTTTTGTCATGTTATATTTACTTCAAAGCTTCTATGGTCATGTTTTATGAAAAATGTGGGGTAATTTAAGCATACATAATATAATATGTTCGTGATATTATTGTGTAAGAGCTACTAGACCTCCCACAAAAGTACATGCCGCAATTTGCTTTCCGCAATTTGCATCCGGCAAGCTGGAGATCAAAGTTTTTCACCGCAGTTAAAATGTTGTTTTTGAAAGTCAAAATGTCAACAAATATAAAATGAAGCAGAATATTTTGTTAGATAAAAACATATTGTGAATTTTGGAAATGATTACATCTGTCTTTATTCAATACATTTTGACTTTTGGAGTTTACAATGCTTTAGCATTATCGGAAATATTTGGACCACACGAATTGGAAACAATTTTATGCAGCCTCTAATGAAATCTAGAAAATCTTTTTTTACGAACCGGAATTATCTCTGAATCACTCTCAGAATCAGTGTCAGACGAACTGTCAAGAGACCAAGAGACATCGCTCTCTGCTCCTCCATCAGACTCTGCATCATCAATGTTCTCAAGCAAGGATAAAACCTCAGTGACAGTCATTTTCTTTCTTGTTGCCATTTTGACGGTAAAGCTAAGTTTTAGCTTAGCAAAAGCATACAAAACTGCCAGAGAAAGGTTGCTAGGCAACAGCTACGCACATCTTTAACGGTGTGAAAAAGCGCTGAGGAGATACAACGCCTGTAATATGTGCGGTCAAATTGACCGCTATGGCCATTCAAGGTAGAAATACTCTTTTGTGTTTTGTAATTTTAATAAAATAACAATGTTAAAATAAAATTTACATTAATTTAAGAAAAGTCATGGAACTGTAGTTATATGGGTTTTATTAAAACAAAGTTATTACATTGCAAATCTTTAAAACGGTCAAAATGACTGCCTTGGTAGTTCTAGTGTTAAAAGACCTCCGAAAAACAGGCAAATCTCAACATAACACTGACTGTTATGTAACAGTCGGGATCATTAACATATACGCCCATCGTTTCTTACTGTATTCACGGAGAAAAGAGTCGTCGCTATTTTCATTTTTAAACCCTTAAAGTCTGTATAATTCATAAACACAACTTCATTCTTTATAAATCTCTCCAACAGTGTGTAATGTTAGCTTTAGCCCGTTAGCCATGGAACACAGCCTCAAACTCATTCAGAATCAAATGTAAACATCCAAATAAATACTTTACTCACAGGAATCGATGCATGCATGCAGCGTGAACGACGAACGCTTTGTAAAGATCCATTTTGAGGGTTATATTAGCTGTGTGAACTTTGTTTATGCTGTTTAAGGCAGAGCTCGGGGGCGGGGGAGCGGGAGATTTAAAGGGGCCGCGCACTGAATCGGTGCATATGTAATTATGGCTCAAAATAGGCAGTTAAAAAAAATGATTTAAAAAAATCTATGGGGTATTTTGAGCTGAAACTTCACAGACACATTCAGGGGACACCTTAGACTTATATTACACCTTTTGAAAAGGGGTTCTAGGGCACCTTTATAAAACCATCCACCGTTCCCAGCTCCAGGGGCGGAGCTGCCACTCTAAGAAAAAAAGCATTGCCACCCCAGATTTATCCCAGCATAAAATATAAATTTAAGAAGTGTTTTCTGTATTGCATTTAAGCAGCTGCACTTTAATACAATGACATCAAGGTGTACCATGAAAAAAATCTGCTGCATGGCTGCTCACACTGTGTAGTCAGCTTCACTAAAACATGACTCTTATGAACAGGTTCTTTTAGAAGAATCAAATACCAGTGTAGCTGAATTCAAAAACAAATTAACTGCTTTTTCTTTATTTATATATAGTATTATTTTCCACAATGCTTCTCATTGTTTATTTTGACATGCGCCGTGTACCATAACTATTTGGGGCGCATGGATTCTAAATGAAGATCATCCCAATCACAAAAACTAATAGCAGAGTTAGGTAAGAATCTAACCTTTAACTAGATGGGCATTTTTATTAGACAAACTTTATGATGGCTTGACAAAGTTTTTTTTTTTTTTTAATTTAAAATAGTTTGAAGGTCAGGATATACAGAGAAACAGATAGTTGGGTGTTCTGGGTTGTTGATCAAGTGTTGCTAGGTGGTTGCTAGGGTGTTCTGGGTGACCTTCCATAATGCCCACATAGACATTTCCACCTCAGTTAAGAAGTGTTCAGTCTCAGTGCTTTGATATTTTGATATTAGTTCACCCCAAAATGAAATTTTTGTCATTAATTACTAGTTACGGGTTGTTCCACACCTGTAAGATTTTGCGTTATTCAAGTTAGGTTGAGCTTCTGCTTATGTTCGCTGATCAATGTTTACATTCGAGTAAAATCATAAAGTCCATTATCTTCAGAAAACTTGGACTAAACAGCTCGATTCATATGGATTAGTTTTCCAATCTCTTTATGAAGTTTTTGAAGCATCAAAGTGGAAGTTACAAAGCTTTGTGTCCTCAAAAATATCTTAATTTGTCTTCCGAAGATGAAAGAAAGTCTTACGGGTGTGAAACGGCATGAGGGTGAGTAATTAATGATAGAATTTTAATTTTGGGGTGAACTAACCCTTTAAACTTGATGCACTAAAACTTGTGATTTATATATCATCCAAGTAGCCTGCCTCTTTTCTATCTCATTTCTGTCTAGTAATGATAGACCTACTCTAGCAAGCTCAGAGACATTTAGAATGTGTTGATGTATTTAATAGATAGTGTCTTGGTGCCCTGAATATTCATATTTTGTTATTAGGGGCCCAAACACCTAAGGTGAATTGGACTCCTAATAAATTTATGGAGCTAACTGGAATTTCTAAACTATCAACCATTTCATCTCTAAGATGTAATCTGTGATATTAATGTTGTCCACTAGAGGAGGAAACCACAGGATAAGGAATATTTTAAGCCTAAAGTTTCCATCACTTTGAATGGAAATTGATCTAGTTCAATCATGTCTGACAACTTGAAAATATGTTTTTTAGGGTCTATAAAAGTTAAACATTTAATGATCTATAAGCATTTCACAGATAGTACAATATTTGTATAATATGGTGTACTATCTGTGAAATGCTTATAGATCATTAAATGTTTAACTTTTATAGACCCTAAAAAACATATTTTCAAGTTGTCAGACATGATTAAACGATTAGAGAAAATGTTGTCTTTTTCAAGATAATATACATTATAAAATCTCTATAAAACACCATTGACATATGAATAATAAAACAAACACTTACTTTAAACTGCAAGCTACACATATTATAGAAAAAAAAACAAAGAGAAAAAAATGAAAAGGGCCTTAAGATAAATGCTTTAGATAAACTTTGGAGCTGGAAATTATATATTCACATTCATTTGAAACTGACCTGACATATGACATGTGATTCATCTAAATTTAAATGTTGAATATGAGTCCACACTTACACCACACATATTATTATCACATGCCTTATGACAGTAACATTTTTGACTTCTTATTTAATTTCACACTAACAGTAAGTGTTCTCGTTTGAAAGTCAGTTGGCTTTTTTGTCAGCGGTGTGTTTCATCAAACCATAACTTTCAGTGAAAATTCAAGTTGGACTTTTCTCTAAAAAACACATCATAAGATTAATTTCAGTTAGATCGCTAATCAACCACAGAAGCCATTGGTGCTTGGACCCCGATGATGGCTGCATGTGACTATATTTTGTTTTTAATTATAGTATAGTTGTAGTATAGACGATATAGTATAGATGATTAAATATAGATTATTGAATGCTTGTTTGCTTTGGTTTTGCCACCCCTCACAGTCCTCATGCCACCCCCTTGCTACCCAATAAAATAATTTCTAGATCCGCCCCTACCCAGCTCCACCTGTATAGATCTGCTATGGATAATTCATGTATGCTATTTTGTATAGCAGCAGCATGTCTTACTTGCTCACAGCAGTGTGTAATGTATGTATTGGCATTAGCAAGTCGCGTACTTGCTCTGCAGGAGCAGCAATAAACAGTAGCAGCAGAAGCGTAGCAGATCTATTCCAAGACCAGACATATCAACATATCATATCCATTACCATGCCAAATACTCTGAGAGTTGTCATGACAGAACTGTTTTCAACATGAACAATAATAAGAAATGTTTCTTGAGCAGCAAGTCAGCATGATTTCCGAATGATCATGTGACACTGAAGACTGGAGTAATGATGCTGAAAATTCAGCTTTGCCATCACAGGAATAAATTACATTTTAAAATATATTAAAATTCGTTATTTTAAATTGTAATTTCACAATATTACTGTTTTCACAGTGTCAAATAAATGAAGCCTTAGTGAGCATAAGAGACTTGTAGTTTATGCAATTTGGGTGATTTTTCAATTAGTCTCGTCTTTAAATCTAGAGAAAAAAAAATATTTATATTTCTTCTATTTGTCATCTATGTTAAAACAATTATCACATGTCTCTGATTATGGTTTTGGTCAACCTTTAAAAAAAAAAAAACTTTTTAGAAAAAGTGCAAAGTAGACTTTCCCTGATTTCAATACTTTCATGCAGAGAATTTAAAGGTCATGCTCAAAACAGAAATTAAGAAAAAGTGATTAAAAGAGACTTTAAATCTATTTGTTAAATTCTTATGACCTATACTTCAAAACTAGAATGACTATAATAATAACAAAAAAATTGTAGAGTCGTTTTAGGCGACAGAAAAATTCCATAATTGAAGAATCGTTCATTTTTATAGAATGGACTGGGTTTTTGTCTTAAAGAAAAAGTTATTCAAAGAACAAAAAGAGGCAGTACAGACCTCCTCAGATAAACGAGAGATTGAGTAAACAGCTGCACTTTCCCGCGAGTTCTGCAGCAGCATAGTGACTCAGTCAGTACAGATAGAAATATACAAGTCATGCAGAGATTGTGCAACATCTTTGACATCATAAGATTTAAAATGACAGAAGAACAGCAAATCACAACTGCCTAAAGTGTACCCAGAAAGAAGAAAGGGTGAGGGAGATAGAGAGAGAGAGAGACAGAGACGGTGACTGACCACGGTCTGCTGGTATCTCAGAGCCTTCCTTTGCGACGCATCTGCGGCCATTGACACACTGTCACTGACCCAAAAATAAACCGCCTGTCTGTCTTAGCATTCCCACCCTGGGGTGGCACGGACTGAGGGAGAGAGGGCAGACGCAAGTTCTCTCGCTCGATCTCTCTTTCCTGGCTTTACACATGCACGGCCATCTCTCACACACACCTTCTCATGTGGTGCAACACAGCAGTCCAGTTGCCTAACTAAGCTCCGCGTGCATACATGGGTTTATGAGGACGTGCGTGTGCTTGGGGCACGGACATGCGTTTGTGTATGTGTGTGAGAGGTTGTGAGTTACAAAGAGAGCGTAAATGCCAAACTAAACCCATCCACCCCTTCATTAGTGAGGCCGGTTTGTTTAATAGTGGTCGATCCTGTCGCCCCCGGCAACAAACTAAGACTGTGATCACCTGTTCATTTGGAAAGGGGCACAGTAAGGGTTTGAGCAGCCGAGGGAACTCCCCGTCCCCCATGTAATATGAGGGGAGGACAGGGAGGACCAAATCGGCCAATGCCATCTCCGATTCACCATTTTCATCACTGATGTTCTGCAGAATGTTAAGCAATACAGTGACACTTAGCTTTAAATAATCTGGATAAGAAGAATGAAACATTTATAGAACTGTTAGCATCTAGTCGTTTTTTTTTTTTTTTTTTTTTTTGATAATTCTGCCACCAACTTCAAATTATGTTCTTGATTATGTAGTATGTATGCTGTAAAAAACTTTTTCGAAGTTGTAAATAAAAAAATTATTTTACAAGAAAACAGTCTTTCTACTTCAAAATTTCACAATTAACTCAATGGTGTTGTTTCTTTGTAAATAATTGTGAAATTTACTAGCAAGTGTATGTAAACATTTCTTGAAAGATTACAAATCATACTGTCCACAATAGTTTTAAAAACATACCATATTTAACACTTGGGTAAAAATTGCATATTTTTCAAGGAAATAAATGAACAAACATTTTTTTAATTTTTGACCAGAACAAAACATGCATTTTCACATGTTCTGTTATTTGGAAAAATGTTTGTAACCAGGCAGATCTTGGCCCCCATTGACTACCATAGTATTTTTTTCCCCTACTATGGTAGACAATGGGGGCGGAGATCTGCATGGTTACAAACATTTTCCCAAATATCTTCCTTTTTTATATATATATATATACAAGTTTGGAACGACTTGAGGATGAGTAAATGATGACAGAATTTTCATTTTTGGGTGAACTATCCCTTTAAAGGATTCTATCTGGTGCTTTGTATATATAAAACTTTTTTTGGAGTTCTCATCACGGAACCATTTTATGGATTTAATTTTCATTCATTTTGTTTTAATTCATTTTTAAATGTAATTACAATTAATTAATTAAGCAACACAACATACTTCATCACTAGAAAAAATTTGATTAACCAACAATTAAAAATGAGACAAAAGAACCTCAGTCTTTTTGTAGAAACAGATTTTTTCACCTACCATACTATTTCATTGTGACATAGGCTTGTAAAGATGCCAATTAAGGTTCATTCACATACAGGTAGAATTTGAGGCAAATGTTCAATTAAACTTTCTATGCAAACATGTAAGAAATGACAGCTGAGCCAGTCTCATATCATAAGCTGTCTATGTGGTACAGTGATGCATGGCAGAAACTCAGGTGAAGGCGGAGCTTAAAGAAACTGCTGTAGGAGGAGGGTGTGGCAGCAAGAATTTAAGCAGAAGACTGACAGTAAGATAAATAGCACTTGTAGAATATGAAGAGATGGGACAGAGAAGATGATACTTTGGGAATAAAATACAGCAAAAACAGCTTCTGACAAGAAGGAGATTACCAAGTTTGGAAAATGAGAAATTGTTCTATCATTCTTCACACACAAACAAGATGACATGTAAGTTCACTGCTGTGTTTAAAATATATAATTTTATGCATATATTATTTTACAATATACTGCATTATATATATATATATATATATATATATATATATATATATAGTGTACATATATGTGTTTTTTAAAATTCAGTCACGTCAAAATGGTTGAGTAAAAAAAAACAAAAACAAACTATATATACACAAACAAACTTATAATACTCGAAAGAGTTAGAAGACTGACTGGTCAGTAAATTAGGTAAATTAAGCTTATCTACATATTCACCGGCTTAATTCTACTAAGATTTGAAATCCACAAGCTGCTATTTTCATTATACTGAGCTCACATTGGCTCTTGCGTGTGATCAAGTTAGTGGTGCGTCTATGATGTAAAGACAGCAATGCAGAGGAACCGGTTGAGTGACAGTCTGGTAGTCTCGTACACAAAGTCAAGAATTTGCTGACAAAGGATGATAAATAGAAGGAGTGTTCAAGGCATGACGTTGTCACAGTTTTTTTTTATACTATATAGGTAAGGTACATATGTTCTGCATGTCTCAGGAGGTTTTATCTTGATTAATTCAAAGCTATTTTTAAAGCATTTGTCACAAATTGTATTGTCGTGACTACCAGTGTTGATCATATTTTCTTTTCATGGCAGTGTTATATAGAGGCAAAAGCTTCATCATTGTCATGATTTAATTATAACAAATATTTAGATGATTATCAAATAGGATGGGACTCCATAACTGCTTACATATTTCATTGCTGAATAAATATGTCAGATACGCCCAAATTTACCAAATTTATCTTTACGACTGATATTAAAAAGGATTGTGAAAACATACAAATGATTTACTCACAATATATACACACTAGCAATAACATTTTCTGCAAAACATGCAGCAAACCACATGGGTAATCAATGTCGAACATTTATAGTTTTATGTTTCAAAGAGAGCTGCCAAACTGCACACATGCACTGCATGATTATGCCAGAGATATTATCCTCACACTCATAAAACCCATAAGCTGATGCAGGTGAATGGCATTGCTCTTTTATTGCTGGATATCAGTTTACATATAGTGTTGGTGCTTTGTCATATCTCATTAATGGTGGTAATATTTTTTTCTTTTACAGTATGTCTAATTCAACTAACACAACAGATCCATGTACACCAGGCACTCTTTGTGGTAAGTGATGTGCTAGGTTCAACTCAGGCCTGTGGGAGCCCTCCCTTCTGACAGCACGTCAAATATGCATATTTTATACTATATCTGATTATCTGTAAGTGCGAACTCGTAAAATAGACAAACATTTTAGGCTGCCTTTACGTAACAGAAAATGAACCAATAACAAAAACCACCACCAAAATACCAGACAAATAAACTTTTTAAAAGGTTTTGAAATCAGAACACACACTAGAGAGCCTTGAAGTCTCCATCTCATAAATACATAAAAATAATCAGATCAGAGCAGTGTTGCCAATTATTTTCAATGGACAGCGACAAAGTTGCTGGCAGTGTAAATGGGGCTTAAAGGGATAGTTCACCCAAAAATTAAAATTATCCCATGATTTGCTCACCTTTTAAAAGAATATATATATTTCAGATGAAGCTATATTAAAAAATATCCTTGCTCCTCCAAGCTTTATAATGGTTGTGAATGGGGGGGGGGCCACATTTTGAAGCAAAAATAAAATGCATTTTTTGTAAGAAAATAAGATGCGTTTTTGTAAGAAAAATGGTGTTTTGTTTTGCTCTATCCTCTGCCCTTTTGTGTTCGTTAGTATGTCATGCGTCGGGTTAGAGGTCACTCTTCCCCCCTTAACAATCACATACGACCATTGCCGGAAGCCAGTAATTGTAGTTTATAAAGTTTTAAATTTAGATGTTTTTCTTACAAAAACCCATCACTTTGCTTTAACCCACTGGAGCTGTATGAATTTCTTTTATGATGGATAGATGCACTTTTTGGAGCTTCTAAAACTTGCCATTCAATTCCATTACAAAAGCTGGGAAGAGCCAGGATATTATTTAATATGACTCCGATTAAAGGTGATAAAGAGGATCTTTTCGTCGACTGAGAAACCAAAGACTGAGTTTTTGAAATGAGCGCATGCGTAAGAACAACCCCCCCTCCTTCACAGCTCATTTAGAGGGAACGCCTCCCAAAACTCGTAAACACTCGATTGGAACACGAGTGTTTACCACCGGCATTCGCTGTGTTGTGTTAGTGGATTCATTTTGTCCGACTCACCGCAGGTAACTCATAATCTGCAGTTTTACTCCTGTCTCCTGACAAAAACAAGGAACGTCATGGCAGTGATTGACAAGCCAGAGGGCCAATCATTTATGCGATGATCGCGTAAACGATTGGCTGATGTTTTTAAGGCCCTACCTCGTGCACAGATGATGTATATTAATATTATTACTTTCAGTGCACCTAATAAATAGTCTTTTATCAGTTAGTAAAGAGAGTTTCAAGTAATATTGCAAAAATGTATAAAACAAAACATCCTCTTTAGCACCTTTAAGTTCGGCTGAAAAAAGAAGGTCATCAACACCTAGGAAGGCTTGAGGGTAAGTAAATTATAATTTTCATTTTTGGGTGTACTATCCCTTTAAGAAAGCATCTGATCATAGCGATGTCATGATGTGTGCTCACCACACAGAGTGATAGAGCCAATTCAATGGATGGGGATTATAAGGAGGCCATGATTGATAAAGACCAATGGAGGGAATGTGGCCAGGACACTGGGGCTTCATCCCTGTTCTTTACGAGAACTGCCATGGGATTTTTAATGACCACAGAGAGTCAGGACCTCGGCTTAACGCCTCATCCTAAGGACGAGTGGGACATTTTGACAACATCACCACAGACCACTAGTAGTTTGATGGTGTTTACCAGCCGTATTGGTACTCTTGAAACAGACATGATCCCGGAATGGCCTGATTGTCTTCTAAATGATGTCACACCAGTTTGTTCTTCGATTTTGCTTTAAGTATATCAGGGCGGGGCCTTAAATGTCAGTAGATGACATCATGCACCAACTGCCTGCACGTACTGTATTTTAATACAATATCATAATACATTTGACTCCAGTGGGTTAATAAAGGTCTTCTGGAGCAAAGTAACATGTTTTTGTAAGAAAAATATCCATATTTACAGCTGCATAAATTCAAATATCTAGCTTCCGGCAGATGACCGTACGCAGAATGCGCAAGTCGACTTGCACCAAATGAGTAATCTTCTGACGCAATGTTGGAGCATTGTAAGCTGAGATGCCTCTCACAGTTCAAACAAATAGGGCTGTGATTTGTTTTGCTCTATCCTCTGCGCCTTTGCGTTCGTCATAACATTGTGAGTCAGGTCAAAGGATACTCTTCCGCCGGAAAAACTTGCGCATTCTGTTTAGGGGCCGGAAGCTAGTTATTTGAATTTATAAAGTTTTAAATATGGATTTTCTTACAAAAGAGCATTATTTTTGCTTCAGAAGACCTTTATTAACCCACTGGAGTCATATGAATTACTTTTTTTAATGGATGGGTGCATTCTTTTTTAATTCAAAATGCGGCCCCACATTCACAACCATTATAAACCTTAGAGGACTAAAGGTATTTTTAAATATATCTCTGATT
The DNA here is from genome assembly GCF_024489055.1 of Chanodichthys erythropterus. Classification (NCBI taxonomy): domain Eukaryota; kingdom Metazoa; phylum Chordata; class Actinopteri; order Cypriniformes; family Xenocyprididae; genus Chanodichthys; species Chanodichthys erythropterus. The sequence goes on along the minus strand of NC_090235.1, from coordinate 4,650,605 downwards.
GTGTTCATCTGAAAGAAGAAAGTCATATACACCTAAGATGGCTTGAGGGTGAGAAAATCATGGGATCATTTTTGTTTTTGAGTGAACTATCCCTTTAAGAGAGTGATCAGGTGTATAATTATATGACTCTATCTGTGACCAAAACATGCCAGCATATAACACAAAAAATGAAGCTTTCTAATCCCATTGTGTTTCTATTATCCTTACAGGGGTGCTTTTTTATGAAGTGGAACTGATCGTCATTCCAGTGCTGTTTCTCGTGGCTTTTCTTACCACGCTGATCATTTTGTTTGTACTCAAATGCTCCCATAAGCCATCACCTCTTTATGAACACCACAAAAATGAAAAAGATGACACACAACACCACCATAACACACACAGGCACCGTAACAGCAACAGACAGCACCTGCAAGGCATTGATGGTAGCTACGGCATCTGGCTTTGTTAAACACCAAATACTCAAGTCGCTCTGTAGTGTTTATTTAAAGGTCTTTGGTTTCATGCATGATAACAATGTTTATTTATAAGCCTTCGATGATTGATCACTAACTTTATTTACAGGGCTTTCCCTTTATGAATGATTGCAATGTTTATTAATAGATTATCTCGTTCATTAATTATCAAAGTGTTTGTATAAAAGTCTTTCACACAAGACTTAATATACACCAAATTCTTTTAACACGTTTTCCATCTCTTAATCTTTTGATTTACTTTGCAACAACAGCTCCGGCAGAGCTGAACCCAATGGAACATGAGGTTATTCCCATGACAGCCCAATCTCAACATGACATGCAGAATTCCAGGCCCGCAGTACCTCAGCACACCACTGTGAGGCATCCGGGCACCTTCCAGATGGTCTCACCACTCCCCGTCACCTTCTCAGTGAAACAGGACAACTTCACATTGCACAGAGCTGTCATGGACAGCCAGCCAGTCATTTTACGAGTGCTTAAAGGTAAGGTTGGATCAGTGTTATTTTAATATCATTTATAAACTATTATAGTATTATAGTTTTTTTTTAATATTTTGAATTAGCTTTTATTTTATGTTTTCAGTTTTCATTTTCATTTTAGTTTAGGTTTTAGTCATTTTATTATGTACTTTTGTAATTTTTTATTAGTTTTTAGTAATATTTCTATTTAGTTCTATTTATTAATTTATTTTTATTTTAGTTATAGCAATTTTAGTACTTAGTTGCCATACATCATTTCTATTTATTTTGAGTTTCATCTAATATATATATATATATATATATATATATATATATACACTGAACAAAATTCTAAATGCAACACTTGTTTTTGCCCCCATTTTTCATGAGCTGAACTCAAAGATCTAAGACTTTTTCTATGTACACAAAAGGCCTGTTTCTCTCAAATATTGTTCACAAATCTGTCTAAATCTGTGATATATATATCAGCTTTATTTAAATTAACGAAGATGGTTTTAAAAGTTTTAGCTTTAGATAACAATAACAACACTATGTTGGTACATAATCTGATGGACAATAAAAACACAATCCCTGTCCTGATATATTTTATTGAAAACACCATCTACAAGATTAAATAACCATTTGATTTTTAACATTGTAGGTATTAAGTTGCAAGTAAAATAATTTTCATCACACATTCATTGTATAAACAGAAAATGTCCAGCTATTTCTGTCTGAGCTGATTTTTTTTAAATTTTTTTTTTTAACTTCTGGTGTCTCAATCAGCTCCCTTGTTCAGTAGTCAGGCCACTGATCAATGTGTCGGCACCATGAAAATGCACCATGAAAACCAGGGAGCATCGATGCTCACTATTTTCCTTTAACGACAGACGTTTTGAAGCGCGAAACATAAATTATGTGAACCAAATTTTTTAAAAATTTTATTTCAGCATAAATTTGACACTGAACATAATCTAACTAACATTTATAATTCATTTACGACTGAAATGTTGCAGGTACAGGTATATGTAACAAGTATTTATAATGTACTTTAAAAAGCATTCAAAAAAATCATGTTTCTTCTGCTGTTGTTCATAAATAAATTGTAAATAGTGACATTGTACAATGTCCTCATTGTCCTTGTTGTCATGTTATCATGTCTCCTAATGTGTAGTGAGCCAGGGTCCTTACCAGTGCCCGAATTTGTGTACATGATATACTGATTAAAGAATAATGCTTCTTGAGACTAATGTAGTCAGATGATCTTGTATAAAACTAATTCATTTTAATATTTCCACATGTAGCACACAGTTACCTGAGGTTAAAACAATTTTCAGTGTATTTTATTACGAATCAGTGGTAGAATTCTGTCTCACCTGTTCTTAAAGTTCAGGGCTGACAACCAGAATTTTGCTGGTTTGATTCTCGCAAAGATGCTTGGATGAATGGATGGATAGACAGACAGATAGACAGACAAGATAAGAGATAGATAGATAGATAGATAGATAGATAGATAGATAGATAGATAGATAGATAGATAGATAGATAGATAGATAGATAGATAGATAGATAGATAGATAGATAGATAGATAGATAGATAGATAGATAGATAGATAGATAGATAGATAATTTGTGTATTGCAATACATAAACTGAACAATCTCACCTTCTACTCCAAATTTTCCCCATACAGAATCAGCCAATGCCAGAGAGCGCCAGTCTTTTCTGGGGTTTTCCCAATTCCTTTCAGAGTTGGGACCGCATCCATCACTACCCAAACTACTGGGGGTGGAGACTGTGCATACACCCTTGATAGTGGTAGAACAGCTTGAACACAGAGACCTGCTGAGCTTCCTGTGGAGGTGCAGACAGGTACAGAGTAATGCTTTATTTTCAGTCTTGCATGGGTAAAAGATAAAACTAGTTTCCAGATTTCTAAATATGCCATGAACTGGCTTAACAAGTTTAGGTTTCTTTCCTGTGTTGACATATTTCCTTTTGAAACAGGAATTTGGGTGTGAAAGGGGATTATCACTGTGTTTTATTCAGATCACAGACATGAACTACAATACTGCTTTGATAATTAAAAAAACAAGTGTTATTGGGGGAGGAATATTCTTACCCTAGAGTGAATTTTATTGGACAAAAATGCAAGATGAGTTGCAAGTTGCAAGATGAAAAAGAAAAAACAATGTTTTAATTTAATTTCATATTTCTTTTTTTTTTAATTAAATAAATAATGTTTTTTTTAAATGCTTTTGTATTTATAATATTTTAAATTATTTAATGGTTTATATATATATATATATATATATATATATATATATATATATATATATAAATAAATTGTAGAGAGAGAGAGAGAGAGGGGTTATTTAAAATTGCTATATTATTTTACAATATTACTGTTTTTACTGTATTTTTAATCAAATAAATGCAGCCTTGGTGAGCAAAAGAGGCTTCTTTCAAAAATATTTAAAAATTATACCAACCCCAAAACTATACATTTTAGGAGTACACTAGTGTATAAATGACCTCAAAGCTAACAGACCTGAACTAAAAGCCACAAAACTGCCATTTTGATAGATAGACATGACATGTCTTGCAATTACTGTAAAAGATTGACATTAAACTCTCTGAATGCATTGATCAGTTATTTGAACTAGAGGTCACCTGCGAATGAATGACATAGAGGTTGTGTCATTACTAATGATCTCAATTTTTAATGGATTGATTAAAAGTCAAACTACAAGTTTAAACCTCAGCTTTGTTTTGACTGACTGTAAATCTCTTTCACAGGACCACACGGGTCAGGCACCACCGTGTGACATGACTGAAAAACGAATCTTTACCATGGGCGCTCAGATTGGATCTGCTCTGGTTAGATAACAAATTAGCTTGCAAGATATATACAATCATATTGACAAGTCAATTCCATTATGAAAGCCTGCCAATGTATACAAGTATATATGAATGGAGAGTTTTTATGAGCTACTCAAGCATTGTTTCTGAAAAACTTCATCAATCAAAATGAGCCTTTTACTTTGTTTGACTCTGGCATGCATTAATCATGGCCAGTCATGAGCACTTTGATTTTACAATGTACAATAAATATTGTCATACCCAAGATCACATATTTTTGTTCTGACACAACCGGTCTTGATGTTCCAGGAGTATCTGCACAGTAAGAACTGCATCCATGGCAATGTCAGGGCTCGTAGTGTCCTGGTTGGTCGGGACCTGTCAGTCAAACTGTGGGGTTTGGGCCCAGCATATCACAGGCAAATGAGTGCAGGCTCTATAAGAGATGTGGAAGATATAGAAATGAGAAAGTGGCAAGCACCAGAGGTTTTGGGACGGCAACCTCTCCAGCAAAGTAGCGACATGTGAGTTTACTTTCAGTCAGTGTATTTAACCTTTGATCTTTACATTGTATTCATTTCTAATTTCTAATCCTCCATAGATGGTCCTTCGGCATTTTGCTCTATGAGATGGTGACATTAGGTGAGTGTGTCTGTCATTCAATATTATAAAAATCATTCTTATTTAAAGAGAACACTACAGCTGCATGGTTGTAGTTGGGCTAGACTTCTATGGAAAAAAATAACCAAATTGGTTAAGTTGTCTAAAGCTTTTTACCTCACTGTTTCTAATCTCAGGAGAGCCCCCCTTTCCCAACATCATGGCCAGTGAACTTCTGCAGCATTTACAGAGAGAGAACACAATAAAAAGACCCCCGAACTGCTCCAATACACTGTATGTCACTTTACCCACACATAAACAATTTTATCTAAAAAAAAAGATTTCTAGTTTCAGAAGAACTGTCGACAATGTCTTAGATCCCAAAGTCTGATATCAAAAGTCAAAGATCTCATTAGGAACTTACATATTTCTCCACATCAATTTCATATATTACAGTTGTGGCCAGAATTATTAGACCCCTTCATAAATATGATCAAATATGACTCTAAAAATAAATCTGCATTGTTTATGCTTTTGATCTTTAATTTATAAAATTAGCAAAAATCTAACCTTTCATTGAAGAAAAAGAATTGAAAGTGGGGGGGAAATAACATTATGAAATAAATGTTTTTCTCCAAAACACGTTGCCCACAATTATTAGCACCCTTTTATTCAATACTTTTTGCAACCTCCTTTTGCCAAGATAACAGCTCCGAGTCTTCTTCTATGACGCCTGATGAGTTTGGAGAACACCTGACAAGAGATCAGAGACCATTCCTTCATACAGAATCTCTCCAGATCCTTCAGATTCCAGCTCCATGTTGGTGCTTCTTCTCTTCAGTTCACTCCACTCATTTCCTTCATACAGAATCTCTCCAGATCCTTCAGATTCCAGCTCCATGTTGGTGCTTCTTCTCTTCAGTTCACTCCACTCATTTTCTTTAGGGTTCAGGTCAGGGGACTGGGACGGTCATGGCAGAAGCTTCATTTTGTGCTCAGTGACACATTTTTGTGCTGGTTTTGATGTTTGTTTTGGATCATTGTCCCAACGGATGATCTAACCATGGCCCATTATAAGATTTCTAGCAGAAGCGTCAGGTTTTGATTTTTTATCTGTTGGTATTTGATAGAATCCATGATGCCATGTATCTGAACAAGATGTCCAGGACCTCCAGCAGAAAAATAGGCCCACAACATTAAAGATCCAGCAGTATATTTAACCGTGGACATGGGGCACTTTTTATCCATGTGTGCACCAAATCCATCTGGTGGGTTTGCTGCCAAAAAGCTCTTATTTTAGTTTCATCTGACCGTAGAAGCCGGTCCCGTTTGAAGTTCCAGTCTTGTCTGACAACTGAATATGCTGGAGATTGTTTCTGGATGAGAGCAGAGGATTTTTCTTAAAACCCTCCCAAACAACTTGTGGGGATGTAGGTGCTGTTTGATAATTTTTTTTTAGGCTTTCTGAGATTCAAGACTCAACTAATCTCTGCAATTCTCCAGCTGTGATCCTTAGAGAGTCTTTGGCCACTCAAACTTTCCTCCTCACCGCGCATTAGGATGATTTAGACACACATCCTCTTCCAGGCAGATTTGTAATATGTTTAGTTGATTGGAACTTCTTAATTATTGCCCTGATAGTGGAAATGGGGATTTTCAATGTTTTAGGTATTTTCTTACAGCCACTTTCTATTTTGTGAAGCTCAACAATCTTTTTCTGCACATCAGAACTATATTCTTTGTTTTTTCTCATTGTGATGAATGATTAAGGGAATTTGGCCTTTGTGTTTCCTCATGTTTATACTCCTGTGTAACAGGAAGTCGTGGTAGGACAATTTCATGTTCATGATCACCCCGGTGAGCTAAAAAAAAATTAAATATGAATGCGAATATACTTCAGAGATATTTTACACATAAAAAATTCTAGGGGTGTTAATAATTGTGGGCAACGTGTTTTGGAGAAAAACATTTATTTCATAATGTTATTTTCCCCCCACTTTCAATTCTTTTCCTTCAATGAAAGGTTAGATTTTTGCTAATTTTATGAATTAAAGATCAAAAGGATAAACAATGCAGATTTTTTTTTAGAGTCATCTTTGATCATATTTATGAAGGGGTCTAATAATTCTGGCCACAACTGATATATATATATACACACACACACACACACACACACACACACACACACACACACACACACACACACACACACACACACACACACACACACACACAGAGGTTTGTTTTGCTATCAAAGTGAGGACATTCCACAGGCATAATGGTTTTTATACTGTACAAACTGTGCATTCTATCCTCAAATTTGTGTCAAATCACAAAAACAAGCACACACACACACACACACACACACACACACACACACACACACACACACACACACACACACACACACACACACACACACACACACACTTCTTCTAAGACATTTCAGGACAACATATCTAAAACAAATAAATTAAACATAACCGAGATCTCTATTAAATGGATAGTTCACCCAAAACTTAAATGTTTCATTGCAACCCTCAAGTTGTTCCAAACTTGTATGATTTTTTTTTCTTCCACTGAACACAAAAGAACATATTTTGAAGAATATGTAACCAGACAGTTGATGGGCCTCATTATGGAAGCTTTTTTCTGCCAAAGAATAAAACTATTTAAAAGATAATTACGACTTTTTATATCAAAATTCTGATTTTTTTCTCTCTCAATTGCAAGTTAACATCTCAGAATTCTGGCTCTTTTATGATATTTGTGAGATATAAACAATTGCAAGGATATAAACTCACAATTCTGACTTTTTTTAAAAAAAAATTGCGAGTTTATGTCTCATAATTCTGACTTTTTTTCTGGCAATTCTGAGCTTTTTTCTCACAATTGCGAGTTAAAAGTCCAATTCTGAGGGGAAAAAAAGACTGACTTTTTTCAGATTTGCAAGAATCTCACAATTCTGATGTTATAACTCGCAATTGCGAGTTTATATCATGCATTTCTGAGAAAAATATCACAATTAAGAGATGTAAACAAGCTTCCATACCTCATTGACTTCCATAATATGGGGGGAAAATACTGTGGAAGTCAATGGGGCCTATCAACTACTTGGTTATCAACATTCATATCAAAAATACTGTACCTTACTTTGTGTTCAGCAGAAGAAAGAAATGTATACATGTTTGAAACAACATGGGTGAGTAAATGATGACAGAATTTTCATTTCAATATCCCTTTAAGTCTCCCAAGAGGGACTCACTATATATAAAAAAACAATCTTTGAGCAATATTTTCTCTATTAAATGACAAAAATGTGATCAGAAACTGTCTAAACTGTAAACTTATTAGTCAACAATGAATCTATTTTATTCTGATGTCCACTGCGATGTGAACTTACAAAGTAACATTTGTTCTCTAGATATTCTATTATCGAGTCCTGCTGCCGGTGGAAACCAAAGAAGCGAGTCTTATTGGCTGAGCTGATCAGAAAGCTCCAATCAGGAGAGAGAAGCGCCAATGATCAGGCAGTGCTGCGAGTGTCTGAGCCGCTGGACATGGAGAAATACATGCGCGAAGCGGGCTATGGAGAGTCGTTCAACTATGCTGTTCTGTAATGTTCCTTTTGTGTATCACTCAACAGTCACAGCGACACCACTGTCAAATTAAAAGAGGACCATTATCTCATTAATCCCGTGTTATTGTTCAGGACGTCACATTGGATAAAGGCTAAAAGTTTAATTGTAACGCAAACGAGAAGGGATGTAATGTAGAATATGCACAACAGCCGATGATTGTGTCACACACATATAGCCTATGCATAAGCTACATAGAGAAAAGCTTCAATGTAAAAAGTATAGCAGAATACTTACTTTGGTCCACGCACCCACAAAACAATTGTGTTTAGTAATTATACTGATATTGTGATTTAATTTATCATATTTATTTGGGATTGACTTTACACCATTATGTCTAAGTACTCATCTAAATCAAATAATACGACTTAAATTTGTATTATAGGTATATTTATTGGTAACTGGAGAGTTTATTGCATTGTAATGATGTTATGTATTTAAAATACACTATTTATTAATGTTCTTTTTTAAGTTTTGTTATCATTTGTTCTACTGTTTAAAAATACTGTGAAATATTTGGCTTTTTACTTACTTGAACATCTTGAAGCCTGCGGTGCTGGTCTGTGAGGGAGACTGCAGAGGTTATATACTGTAATAATCCTTCAATAATTTGGATTTTATCTGTATTTTGTCTAAATATTAAAGTTTCTCTTACCTATCGTTAACCAGAAGCAGGCATGATGACGCATTAGAATTGGCTTCAAATCTCACCTTTGAATATGATTGGTTTTACATGGAAGGATGCAAATGACGTTGCCTCATTTGAATACCCATACTGATTGGTCAGTTTAGTAATATGGAGAGAGACTTGACAATCAGTGATTAAAGGTACAATTTGTGATATTTAGCTAGAGGTCGCTAGAAGCCTATTCAAAACAAAGGCGTAGTTTGATGACGCCAAGTTTTAGAGCGGAAACTTGGGACATGTGGTCTCCATCTCAATGGACGGTGCAAAAGAATAGGGATTGGAGTCTGGAAGGACTCATGTTCGTGGATGCGATTATTAACGTTACTGTAGTATGAAGCAGAGCAGGACCGAGTGTTGCGGGAGCTGAACGAGGAGCTGGAGCGATTGATCAACACACGCCTCACGAGCAGCAGGACTTTTATTATGACACAGTCGCCGGTGCCGCTTCCGCTTTTCCGCTCATGAGTTTACGGGAGCTGTCCTTGTCGACAGAACCAGCGGCAGATGGTAAACAGTAATTATGTTCCATAAATAAGTAACACAATCCACCATAAAACGTGCAAGAAGTAAATAAGGAACTGCTTGAAGCAAGCTAGTGGTTTGCTGGACGCTAGACACTACTAGCGCAATTGTCCACGGCACTGTTGTCATGTGATTTCTACGTCAGTAAAGGCGGTAACAAAGGTAACTGACGTCATTGACAGGCGACTGCACTGCCCCGTGTCACTGTTTAGAATGGGAATTTTCTCATGATTTACAAGTAGTTGAAAACATTAGAGATATTGTTAGTAATCAGCTGGACAAAATATATAACACTAGCCTAGTGGTTTTTGGATATTTTACTGCAAAAAATTTACATATTGTACCTTTAAAAAAGGTTTCCTTGCTAACCTGATTTGAAAGAAAGAACTGTAAATGCTTGGTAAAACAAAGGTTAACTTTTGGCTTTAGTTATCTTGTATATTATGTGATGACAATGAAAAAAATTACTATACTCCAAAATATCACAAACGTTATCTGAGGTATCCTGTTTACTGCATTTAGGAAACGTGAAATAATTTAGACTATTTATTCACAAAATAATACAACAACTGTACACAGTACCACTCATGATTTTGATACACATCCAGGAAAAGCCACCAAAAAATATACAAATAGTCAAAACATCAACACTTCTGTTTAGCAGACACTCTCTTTTGACCTGCAATTACATTAATTACACCATTCAACACAGAAACATTAAATTAGGTATTTTACAGTGTGATGCTCTTCTAACTCTGTACAGTAAGCAAGAACTATGTGTTGTGTACATTATGCACAGTTAAGTTACAGTATGTGAAAGGCATTAGCAGTTAATAAGATGGTTGTATTAGTTAGTGTTAGAAGAGGGCAAGCTCAATGTAAAGCTGCTCTGGACCGCTGGAATACAACCACAGTGCACTACTGCCAGAGGAATGTTGTTTCTCTCAGTGCAACACATACATGATCACAAGACACGGAAATGGGAAAAAGCAGTTCATATTACCCTGGCCAATAAAGGTGCTTATTAATAAACACTTTCACATTGAATATCTAGACAAAAATAGCAACACCTAAGCGATGGCAGCATAAAGCGTCTATCAATTTGAGTTACATGATAGAAATTATTGATAAAGATTCTCTAATATAAGTAAAAAATAAAAGTATAAATAAATAAATACTGTATGCGTTCTCTTTGAAAGCGACTCAAACGAGTGTTGGAAAGTGCAGAACTACAGTCATTATAAACACATTTATTTAAATGAAGTGAGACTACTCTCACTACTCTGTCAAACCTCAAAGTGAGTCAGTGCAGCACATATGTAACGCTGGTACACTAAAACACGGGAAATTCAATAGCATGATTAACGGTCATGATCTAGCAAAATTTCCTCCCTGATCACATCATTTGCTAAAAATCTTTATCATGGATATCTGAAATGTGGACATGTCTGGTTATTCAGTATATACAGTACAATTCATTGAACACTGGTCAGTGCATTTGCTTAATCTATAATGCAGCCTTTATTGTACTTTTAGATGAATGAGTGACATTTATCTGAAGAGTTGGTTTCTTTAAATGTATTATTTTTGGCAGTAAACTAGCGATTCTATTCTTGGCATAAGCTTTATTAGCTACGCACTTCCTATAAATATATATATATATTTTTAATGAATCTTCTAATTAAATAGATGTTTTAAAGGTGCTAAAGAGGATGTTTTGTTTTATACATTTTTGCAATATTACTTGAAACGGTCTTTACTAACTGATAAAAGACTATTTATTAGGTGCACTGAAAGTAATAATTTTAATATACATCATCTGTGTACAAGGTAGGGCCTTAAAAACATCAGCCAATCGCGTAAACGATTGGCCCTCTGGCTTGTCAATCACTGCCGTGACGTTCCTTGTGAGAGACGTGCGCGGCTGCGCGCTCTAGTAACTTTCCACACTCCACAGGCGCCGCATGCAATGTTTTTGTCAGGAGACAGGAGTAACAACTGCAGATTATGAGTTACCTGCGGTGAGTCCGACATAATGAATCCAAAAAACACGACAGCGAATGCCGGTAAACTGTAACTGTAAACGGTGGTAAAAGCTGTGAAGGAGGGGGGCTGTTCTTACCCATGCACTCATTTCAAAAACTCAGTAACAGTCTTTGGATTCTCAGTCGATGAAAAAATCCTCTCTATCACCTTTAGGTGTTTTGGATAAATGGTAGTAGTGATCTGAAGTAATGAAAACGTATATATCTGTATATACATTAAATATGTTACAAAATGAACATCGTCAGTGCAAAAACCTTGAGATTATGATGATCGCTGACTATCATTCCATGGGAAAAACAAAAACTGAGGTTTGACAGTTAGAAATGGTGAGTGAATTATGTAAAAATTCCCTTTTTCTGTTTGATTTGATATAGGAAACTGTGCCCTATTTGATCATTCATATTAAAACTGCACTAAAAAAAAACCTCACAAACAGAAGTGAATGAGCAATAAAAGGATAAAACCATTAAAACCAATCAATATTGCACCAAACCATCAAATGTCAAAATTACACAATAAAATAAAGCTCATGTACGATGAGCTCTCATATCCTTCCAAATATAGCTTGGTGATCTGTGACTTTCCATTGTGGTTCCCTTCTTTATCTGTTTACCCTAAATCTCTTTTCAATAAATAATCTCTAGTATTATTTTTCTATCTTTAGTGATATATGTCATGGCTTTAATCATGTAAAGCTATATAGTTACACGTTTTTTTAGATGGTGGAATTAGATTTCTCCTCTTTACTAGAATCTACCAGTGGTTTCTCTTCCACCTTTGCGGATTTCACCGCAGTTTTCTCAGATGAGCTGGGCCCCTGTTCGGAGGAAGATCTGGAAGCTTCCACCAACGGGACTTTTTCTTTGACTGGAGAGGCGGGAATTGCGACTCTGCCTGCCTCCTCCAAAGAGGTGGCAGACGGAGGTGGAGACCCACCAAAACCACGGGCGATCTCATCGAAAGTTCGCCCTTTGGTCTCTGGAACTTTGAAGTATGTAAAGATGAAGAAGAAGATGAGCAAGATCATGAATATAATGAAGACATATGGCCCGCACAGCTCCTGCAATACACAAGCAATAAGAAAAAAGTTAATTCTGATATTGCGCACACATTTAATAACCCAGTAGCCATGAGATAAAAATGTATTATGCTAGGAAAATTATTTCAAAACTTGATTTTAATAGGTTGGATTAAGGTTATTTCAAATTTAAGTTCATAGATTAGGGATTTAAAAAGGAACGGCAACTGAGTCAATCTAAATTAAACTTGCCTCCAATTTAGGGAAGCTGACTCCCACAAGGAAGTTGGCTGTCCAGTTAGAGCATCCTGCAACGGCCATGGCAGCAGGACGTGGCCCCTGGGAGAACAGTTCAGCTACTATGAACCACGGAATGGGTCCAGGGCCCATCTCAAACATGGCCACAAAGCCAAAGACTGCAGCAATGCTGAGGTAGCTAAGAGACTCAATGTCCTTCTGCTCAGGGATAAAGGTAAGAAAACATAGGTATGACATTAACATTCCCATGATATTTTTTTGAATCTTTTGCAAAATAAAAACAGACAGAAGGACCCACCAATAAGAGAGCGATGGTCATGGCCAAGGCGCTGATGGCCATCCCACCCAAACCAATAAGGTGCAAAGTTCTCCGTCCTGCTCGCTCCACCAAGAAGAGCTTGTAGAAAAGGATAAAATGGAAGTATTCTCTCAAACACATCACAGTTACAGTACACATAGATTTCTCCTATGATTAAATACTTACAGACACTACAGTAAAGACAGTGTTAACCACTCCAGCTCCGATGGTGGCGTAAATGGGCTGAGTCACTCCGGCTGACTCAAAAATACCAGTTGAGTAATAAAATACCTTGGAGAAACATGAAGAAAAGGTGAAATGGTTAACTAAAGAGCGAAAAGTGACAGGAAAACACATGTGCATATTAAACACAATTGGCAGCCCAGTCAAATAACGAGGTATTAAAAGGTACAATATGTAATATTTTGTCCGCTAGAGGTCTATTCAAAACAAAGGCGTAGCTTGATGACGGCAAGTTTTAGAGCGGAATCTTGGAACATGTGGTCTCCATCCCAATAGACAGTGCAAAAGAATAGGGATTGGAGTCGGGAAGAAATCATGTTCATGGATGAGATTATTAACGTTATTGTAGTATGAAGCAGAGTAGGACCGAGTGTTGCAGGAGCTGAATGAGGCCGCTGGAGCGATTGCGCAACACACGCCTCACGAGCAGTGGAACTTTTATTATGACACAGTCGTCGGTGCCGCTTCCGCTTTTCCGGTCATGAGTATGAGGTAATGCAGCTTTGTTTATTATATTAGATACATTTGAGTGTGTTGAAAAGTATGTTATAGCGTTACTCTGTGCGTTTTATTATGTATTACTGTTAATAAAAATAAAGCTGCATCTGATTATGCTATGTTAGCTATTTGACAAAATAGTGTTTTTCTCTGAGGCATGGTAAAGCATGGTACTCGCAAAAAAAATTAAAAGAAAATTGGATTTAAACAATAAGACTAAACGTGTTGAGCTACATAACAACAATTTGTTTTGTCTATAAATAAATCAAAACAGTTGTTCCCTTGTCTATTAAAACGTGTAATATTTTAAAGCATCTTTGGTGTTTCCATGGTTTCTACAAAATAAAACCGGAAACCGAGGCAGACCGAGGGTGACGTGGGTATGGCGCAATTGACAGGCGACTCCTCACACGTCCCGGAGCCTTGATTAAAATGGCAATTTTCTCATGATTTACAAATATTTGGAAACATTTGGGATATTGTAAGTACTCAAGTAAACAAAATATATAACACTGGCCTAGTGGTTTTTGGATATTTTACTGCAAAAATATTACATATTGCACCTTTAAGTGGATGTTAAAAATCATGGTGGATGTTAAAAATCATGGTTGATGTTAGAGATCACTTGTCACACTCAAAATATGTCAGTTCCAGCACATTCCATTTTGGGATACTGGAGAGTGTTTTGTTTGCAAGTGTAGTAGAACATTCAAATATTTACTCAAATATTTATGAAAAATATATAAATACTGTACACGGTTTTACATTCAGAATCGTAGGTAGTATGCAAATGCATATAACTCACAGCATTGATGCCAGAGAGCTGCTGGGACAGCTGCAACATGACAGCGATGAGCAGAGGCTGACGGTAAGCGGCAATGCGGAAGAGTTCTGCGATGGTCACCTTCTTCTCCATGGCCATCTTCGCACTCTCCTCCTTCATCTCCTGCATGTCCTTCCCAACATCTTCATAACCACGGAGACGCACCAGTGCTGGGGACAAAATAATGGAGATTTGGTGACTTACGATAGAAATCTAATCTTTTTATTTAATTTATTTTAAATATATGTAATTTATTTCTGTGAAGGTAAAGCTGAATTTTCAGCAGCCATTACTCTAGTTTTCAGTGTCACATGATCCTTTATAAAACATTATAATTTTATGATTTGATGCTCAAGAAACATTTCTTATTATCAGTTTTAATACAATAGGAACTATACATAAAACTTATGATACATAATATGGTCTAAGAATGTGAAAAAATATTAAAAAACAACAAGGGGGAAAAAAAAACATATTAATTCTAACTTATTTACTTTTTAAAGTTAATTGTATATTTTTTGTGTATTATATGAGAAAAAGGCAACCATTACATCATCAGTGTCAAAGAAGATGCCAAAACCTGCTGTTGGTCTCTTGTCAAGATCAGGAACTAAAGGCCCAAGCTTTTGATTCCTCTAAGAGGAACAGTAAACCACAATACCAAAGTAGGAATTGTTTCTCAATCTTAATTTTTTACTGTCATAACACTTGTTAACAGGCTAGTATAGTGAGTCTGTTAGGATATGAGTTGAGAACATTAGATTCACAACAAATAATATTAAAAGGATTAGTCCACTTTCAAATAAGAAAATTCCTGATAATTTACTCACCCCCCTGTCATCCAAGATGTCCATGTCCTTCTTTCTTCAGTCGCAAAGAAATTAAGGTTTTTGATGAGAACATTCCAGGATTATTCTCTTTATAGTGGACTTCAAATGGTTGAAGGTCAAAATTACAGTTTCAGTGCAGCTTCAAAGGGCTTTAAATGATACCAGACGAGGAATAAGGGTCTTATCTAGAGAAACCATCGCTAATTTTCACAAATGATCACCTCGCAAGGGTTTCTCCTGTATTCTTCAAAAAGTTTACGCTGTATGTCCTACACCTTCTCTATTCAACTAACCGAACGAACGTGGCGCCAGTTCCGTTTTTTCCGTAAGTTGAATAGGGAAGGCGTAGGACATTCAGTGTAAGCTTTTTGAAGAATATGGAAGGCGGTCTGGCGTAAACACTTGTGAGGTGATCATTTGTGTATAAAAAGCATATACATTTTTATTTTTTTTTTAGAAATTGACCGATCGTTTCGCTAGATAAGACCCTTATTCCTCGTCTGGTATTGTTTAAAGCCCTTTGAAGCTGCACTGAAACTGTCATTTTGACCTTCAACAGTGGAGTCCATTGAAGTCCACTATGAAGAGAATAATCCTGGAATGTTTTCGTCAAAAACCTGTTTCTTTTCGACTGAAAAAAGGACATGGACATCATGGATGACATGGGGGTGAGTAAATAATCAGGAATTTTTTATTTGAAAGTGCACTAATCCTTCAATAACTTTTAAAAGTTTATGAAAAATACAGTACAAGTAATGTCAGTATCTACTGCCACCGCCCCCCAAAACAAAAAAACATGGTAATGCCAGTTCTTTTGATTTAAATTAATTTTGTAATAGTCTGTTTCTTAAATGTTAAACACATTTGTGCAACATTAGTGTGTTATTTCTATGTCACATGCATAGCCAAATTTTACTATAGCTATGCTACAGTAGCTGGCATCTATGAGTCATTTATGTGCACAATCATCTGGTGTAAAATGAATCATGTAGAAAATGTGACTGTAACTGAGTTTCCTTTTTCATCCATTTTCCAGTCAGCGATAAACTGTATATGTTATTTAATAAAGGGCTTCTGTTTTTAACAGATGTTTTAGCTCATTTTGTCATCAGCAAAGGCATAATTAGAGTTAAGTGGAAACATAAGGTTAAGTGCATTTGGCACAATATTACTGCCACAGAAATGAACATCGTTTGCCAAATAAAAAATTAGTTTAGGCTCCATCAGTCACTTCCACCCAGAAATAACTTTTTTGCTGAGAGATTCACAATGTTTATTGACAGCATAGTACAGGACTCCATTTGACAGCAGTAGTACCAGTGCCACTACATTCTACAGATGGTGGCACCGGCACCTGATTTGGTAGCGCTTCTAAATATAAATTCAAAAGCAAATGTATGAAAAAAAGCTAATAAGCCAATAAGCGGTTGTAGTAGCCATATTTAGATTCTTGTGCACTAGCAGAAATATGAACCTGAAGAGATTAGGTTTGGTGTATTTATTCTGTATTTCAAAACATTATGATTTAAAGGGTTAGTTCACCCAAAAATGAAAATTCTGTCATTTATCTATTTATTTACCCTCATGCCGTTCCACACCCGTAAGACCTTTGTTAATCTTCAGAACACAAATTAAGATATTTTAGTTGAAATCCGAGGCTCCGTGAGGCCTCCATAGGTAGCAATGACATTTCCTCTCAAGATCCATTAATGTACTAAAAACATATTTAAATCGGTTGATGTGAGTACAGTGGTTCAATATTAATATTATAAAGCAACGAGAATATTTTTGGAGCGCCAAAAAAAAAAAACAAAAAAAAAAACTAAACAACGACTTATTTAGTGATGGCCGATTTCAAAACAATGCTTCTGGAAGCATCGGAGCACAAATGAATCAGTGTATCAAATCTGCTGTTCGGAACGCCAAAGTCACGTGATTTCAGCTGTTGGCAGTTTGACACGCGATCTGAATCATGTGCTCCGATCCTTCATGAAGCAGTGTTTTGAAATTGGCCATCACTAAATAAGTCGTTATTTTGTTTTTTTGGCACTCCAAAAAAATTCTCGTTGCTTTATAATATTAATATTGAACCACTGTACTCACATGAACTGATTTAAATCTTGAGATCTTGAGAGAGGAAATGTCATTGCTCCCTATGAAGACCTCACAGAGCCATTGGATTTCAACTAAAATATCTTAATTTGTGTTCTGAAGATTAACGAAAGTCTTACGGGTGTGGAACGGCATGAGGGTGAGCAATAAATTACAATTTTCATTTTTGGGTGAACTAACCCTTTAAATATATAAGGACATTTTATGTTTACTCCTTGACGCGTCACTATGGTGCAAAAGTGCAGGTCTTAATAGTCAATTAGAATTGTTTGGCAGAGACAGGTTAGAGGGTGGAGAGCAACAGTTTCTTCAATCGCATGCAATGGTATCGCTTTTTACACTGGAATTTCGCATTCTTAGAAGTTTAATTTTGTATTTTTGTTTGGAGAGTAAACCGGAGATTGTGATTAATAAACCACAGTTTTTTGTTGTTGTTACAACTGTATCTCTGTGCATGCTTTATGGAAATGTGTATCGGGAAAGACTCCTCCACTAACCTCAGGGGGCTAAAGAAAGTTGTTAAATAAGATTAGCCATCACAGTGATCCTCTGCAGCCATCGACTGGTTATAGTCTTTTTTATTTTTAAATAAAATTTAAAAATTAGTTTTCCTATATCTTGAAAATATAAGTCTTTGAAGGATGAACAAAAAATGATGTTGTTGGTCATGTTGGTCATCACATTAAATAATTAAATAACATAAATTGGATAATATTTGGAGCTTTGAAGTGCTGGAACAAGTTGTGTGAAGAATTTCTCGCTCAAAAGGTTGTACGAACCCTAAAATGAATAATGTAAAAACTATTTCTGGTTACAGTTAGCATTAATACATTAAATCCATGGTTAAGTTAGTGATTTTTGGACGGAAAATTCTTCTGTAACCATTCATGGTACAAAGTTTCTGTGCTGTTAGATCTGATATCTGTGGTTTCTAACAGAGAATTCTGTGCCAAATTTGAATGCTTCTCACTAGCTCTCGCCAAGATGTTATTAATAATACAGTGAATTCAAAAGCTTTCTGACTGAATCTTCCAGCGCTGTGTAGTAGTAACAGTGTTACATGATCAAGATTGGCCTGTTATGAGCTCACTATCTATTATTGGTACGAGCTGTCCTCAGTTCAAATGAGTAGTGAGTGATGAGGTTTTGTTCCACCTTAGCTTAATGTTTCTAATATGCAACAGAAATGGCAGCTTCTATGAGTTGGCCAACGTGGTGATGGCACCAGCGCAACCTCTAATAAAATCGTTTTCTATGAAGTATGGCTGTAGTTTAATGGAGATAAAGCTAATTTGTGATCTCTCTCATACCTTTGCGGGCCTTTTCTTCCTCATTGAGGTTAATGAGCAGGAAGCGAGGGCTCTCTGGACAGAACGGTAGCAGTATACACTGCAGGATGGCTGGTAGCACGGTTAGAGACAGAAGTAAAGGCCAAAGCTTCTGTGAACCCAGAAGACTCTCCAGACCAAAGATCTAGGTGAAAAGGACACAAATACAAGCTTAAAAAAAATGCAAGTGCATTACTAATTAGAGGGGATATTTCCCCAAGGCTTTGCTGTGGCACAAACATATAATGAGGCCACATTACTCTTGAAATGATTTACACTTTTTTATAAACTATCTAGTCAAGACTCACAAAATAAAAATATATAAATAAATAAAAATTCCAGTCTCTTACTTATATGTAATTTAGTAACAAATTAAATTGCTGTGACATAGAATGCTTTACCTGTGCGACTAAGATGCCCACCACAACACCAAGCTGGTGCAGGGTCCCAAAGGCTCCACGGAGGGGAGTGGGCGAAACTTCCCCAACATACATTGGAGTGAGACCAGTAAAGAGGCCACAGAACAGCCCAATAATCAGCCGCCCGGCAATGACCATCTCATAGGAGTAGCAGAGAGTACACAGTCCCATGAGACCCCCACCAATCAGAGCCAAGATATTCACGAGGAACATCGAATTACGTCTGTAGAAAGAAAAACAGGCAGACGGGGATAAGGTTCAATTGAATTAGAAACACTAATTCAGAAACAATCAGAGGAAATGAGAAAAATGACAGCAAGAAAGAGAGGAACACAGTGTTAAGAGTTGTACCCTTTTTGTTTTAGTCATAATTTTTGTCTTAGTTCAAAATGTGTCTTAAATCTCATATTCATGTATTATATTCCATTTTGCTCTGACTAAAATTAAATACAATAACGTGCAAAATAAAACAGACCAAACTCTAATGAAACATTCAAACATATATATTTCAGTCAGGACCACTCTGTTTGATTAACATTATTGTAGAGGCTCTGAACATTATTTGGTGACAAGCATTGCTCTGAAGGGTTCAGCTTCTGAGCTGTCCACATGCAAACCTAGGTTTGAACCCCCATCCCCTGAAGCCTAAAGCAATTAACCAGAACATTTATAAGCAACAGTTACATAATTACATGCAGAAGTAATACAAGTACTGTAATGAGATTAGACAAGATTGAGCAACAATGAGCTGGATCGATAGATATATGTCCTTGGGCAAGCAGCTAAGTGATTATGTACCTGGAGGAGTTGGGGATGGAGGATGGGTAAGCTGTCTAAGCATAGACTGAAAAAAAAAAAAAAAAAAAAAAAAAGGATGTAGTGTCTGTAACGTCAACCGTATTTTTCTGAAGAGCATTTCTGAAACCTAAAGCCGGCCGTTGCCATCTTGGCAGTACATCACTCCCAGATAACAAAAAAAGGGCAAAGAGTTGGGACGTGGGTGGAGCTGAGGTGACGTGACGGCAGCAAACAAACGGCTAGTGGTGACAGCAGCGGCAATCCACCTGTCACTCAAGTGGCCGCGCCTGTAATTATGCAGAACTTTAAGGGTTAATATAATTTAAACGGATGAGTTATAAAAAAATTCACCTCTATCACAATTTTATGAAGTGCAAAATTAGCTATAGACCAAAAACACAATTTGTACCAGCCTTGTAAACATGTTTCTTTCTTCTGTAAAGTTGGGCATTTTAACATGGGGCTCAATGAGTTTGTTCTCTTTTGGAGCCTGTCTCTAGCGGCCAGTCGATAAATTGCAGTTTAAATCACTTAGGTATTGGCTTTAAGAGAAACGGAGGGAGGTTGCCGCTTGGTAAGCACATGTCTGTGCGAACTGAAGCTGGCTTAACGCATGTCTGTGCGACAGAGTAAAGCAAGTGAGTGTACAGATAGGGCAAATTCCAAATGGAAGGGAGCATCCCAATCCCAGAGCCCTCCTTGGAGGGAGCAGGGCACTTGCGTGTCGTTAAGGGAGCAATGTAATTTTTTCATTATCTTCACCTGGGATGTTCCTATGACAACGCAGCATGGTTTCCATAACGCGCAAAACTCCCGTTTTATTAAATTGATCTCTTAGTTATATTGCGTCTGTACTGTTAGTGAAGATGAAAGCATTTGTTAGTGTACAGAAATTGAGTTGCAATGACGATTTCACTGCTTTCAACATGTCTGTGATCAGCTACAATGTTCATCTCTGCAACCTTTCATGCCACTATCTAAATGTAATGCAACACTTTTCACGATTAGTTAACCTCGAGAGCTGTAATAGTAAAAACGTGCTTAAAGAGCAGTGGTGTATAAAGTACTCGAAAACCATACTTAAGTAAAAGTATAGTTATCTTACCAGAAAATGACTTTGGTAGAAGTCAAAGTCACTGTTTAGAATGTTACTTGAGTAAAAGTTTTAAAGTATGTGATATTTTTTGTACTCAAGTACGAAAAGTATTTTTTTTTATATTAACGTACTTAAGTATTGAAAGTAAAAGTACAAGTAAATGTAAAATACAAAAGGAGCAACAAATATAATTAAAAATTATTCTATACACAGTTTGAGCAGCAAGATTGTGTTCAGTTTTAAATCTTTCTTACATTTTGTTTCTTTGAATTAAAAAAAATGGCAAAATGTTTATTGTAATATTTAAATATAAAAAATACTAATATATTAATTATACATTGATTGTTCATGTCAATTCATAGTGCATTATAACTAATGTAAGAGACAACTTTAAAATGTAAAAATGTAAATGTCGAAATTAACAATGAACAATACTTTTATAAACCTTTAATTTACAAATGGACTCTTATTGTAAAGTGTTACCATTTCATAACAGCCATGCTTAAAACTTACCATCTTTACACACAAAATATAGCATGGGTCTATTATATGTACACATTATTTGCTTCTATTTTAGAAAACTTGATGATGATCTAATCAATATGTGTTACAGTGCCAATAAAAAGAACAAATCGAATACATTTCTGATAAATGTTTCTGTCGCTGCATGATGATGATACAGTTTAAATATGCAACTTCGCTGGATAACGAATGCATACCAGCGAACAAATGGATATAAACTAATGCAAATGAATGGTAACAATCGTGACATTAAACAGTTGGTATTTTTGTCACATTAGTAGTACCCCAAGCGGTTAAAACAATGTTAGCCTCGACGGAGAACATACTACTGTTCTCCACTAATGCAGCATCTAACTGATTACTTTGTACACTACAGTACATGTTTTCATATCATTATACTGTATAACATACCGTTTTGTTGATCGTTTTAAATCCGTTTTTGAAGTGTCCCGCTCTGTGCAGCGCGCAGCCTCACGTCACGTGTCAAAATAAACTATACGAGGCATCAGTAATAGTTTTTATTTCGCCTCTAGAGGTCGCTCTCGTACTGTATAATGCATAGGTATAATGACAGCGCACTCTTCTCAGCCGCTCCAGCAACGGATGCAACCCGTATAATGAAATCAACCACGGTTGTGCGAGCACTTGCTTGCAGTTTGTGTTCTTCCGACTTTATTTTGTAGTAAGTAACGAAAATGCTTTGGGAAAATGTATCGGAGTAAAAGTATACATTTTATTTAGGAAATGTAGTGGAGTAAAAGTAAAAGTTGACAGAAATATAAAGACTCAAGTAAAGTACAGATTCTCTCAAAAAATACTTAAGTACTGTAACGAAGTATTACTTCGTTACATTACACCACTGTTAAAGAGAGATATTCAAATGGAAATATGTTAGCCAATCAAAGCAGTGGCCGTTTACACTGAAGTCTCACAGCAGACACGCCCCTTAAAACAGAGCGTTCAAACAGGAGGGCTAAAATCACGGTAGGAAAAAAGTCTTTTATTAATAAATTATGACAATTCTGGATGTAAAAAGCATACTAACATTATAAGTGCACCCCAGGAAACATTATAAAACAATAAACCAAAGCAGTTCATGACCCCTTTAATGAATCACTAATATTCGCTGGGTCACATGACCATAAATAATAAAATTACTTCCTCGAAGTGACCGACACATGTACCTAACAGCCTTGTTAAAGGGCCCTCCGTGAAGGGATTCAGTTGTTCACTTTCGTTTGGAACGCCACTACAAATGGCGTCCCCTTCTTGAAGTGCCCTTCGAGGGTGCAAAAATGCCGTTTGAAATTTACCCATGAACTTCGTTTAATTGGTAGTGGGAGGAGTTACGGATCAGCTGAGCGTCAGCTAATAGCTGGCTGTCACGACATGGTCTACTTGAACTTTTTATTAAATATTTCATATGCATGTTGTGAAGTTGCGCCTGAAGTTTAAAACACAATGAAACATACCAAATTGTGTGAACGTCATTTTTGGCTAAGTGGTCATACCAATCTTGCACTCATTATTCCCAGCCTAGAATTCAATAAATCACAATGTGGCAGGTATTAGCTATATTATATGATGTTATTTTGTGGGTTTTAGGAAAAATGGCCAGATGGAAGGAGCTGTCCTCTGCAACCAAGGAGGATATTGTTGAAATGGCTAAATCAGGTCAGATGGTTTTAGATATTGCTGATATGCAGAATGTGAATGGTCACAATGCCCACAGAATTCTTTCAAAGCAAAATGATACCATTACTATGCAGAATATAAAGTGCTCTGGCTGGTCAAGCAAGTCTAGTCAGAGAACTTTGATAGGAGGAATAAAATCACTTGAATGTGAGACCAATTAAAAACAGCTTCTAAAGACCTTTATGACACCTCATCTTGGTCTTATGGGTGTGGAATGTCAGCAATTTCATGTTTTCATTTCAGTAAAAGCTTCATACTACAAAGTGACCAGTGGCTGCCCTAAGCAATTCTGTTACTTTCTTCTTTTTTTCTCTTCTTCTTTTTTTCTACTGTACATTCTATAAAGTAATAACTCATTCAATTTTAGATAGTATGTTGCCAAGAATGCACGCATTCAACACTCAACCAAAAATGTAGAATGGCTTACATGTAAGGAAACTGATTTTTAAAAACTATTGATTTTCTATTTTCTGCAGGTAGAACCTAAACATGACAAGTAATGCAGTTTTTGTAATGCCATGAACTGTTAGTATTTTAACTGTCATTGACTAGTGCTAGTGTTTTGACAAAACAACTCGATTTTGAATCAGGTTTTCTGTGTTTTGATAGAGTTAGTATATGTTGAAAAAGGTTTTTAGCATTTTGAAATGTAGAGTTTGTGTTTATTTAACAAAATATGGTTTGGGGCAGAAAATTAACTATTTGGCCACTTGTGTGATGTATCTGTGTTGCTGTGTTAAGAGTTTAGAAAAAGTATTTGAAAGTATTCGTAAATGCCTGTTAGCAATTGTAAAAAACTTTAACACAATGCATATTTTTCATCCCAGTTATGACAAAACCAAACAAGAGGAAAAACAAGGGAGGTTGACAGAGGAGGCCACAGAAAGAAGGCAGAAAAGAACAATAGCCACTGAGCACACATGAATGATTGCTTTGAATGTGGTTGTTCTGACAACGTGGACAGCGTATAAGCAGATAGGAAGACAGAGGTCAATTCTTCTACTCTGAGTGCCCTCATTACTTTGAACTGCTTTTATTATTTATAAAGCATTTACCGTCTTGTTAAAAGACTATTCTGCATAACTCTGACATACTCTTATGTATTTATCTGGCTCAGGTTTCCCAGCATAACAACACAACTGAAGAATGGCTATGCTAAACTTCGCTGTACATCTTTGGAACATTTTGCTACATTAATTAATACATAAATTAAACAGAACAGAAATGATGGAGATAATGTTGACTGGGAAATATCACAAGCCAAGATGCTAGCATTAGCATCATGGTGTAGTGTACTAGAAAAAATGCATTAAGCACTAAGCCATGAGTCTGACCTCAATGTGTCTTTACTGATGACTGTAAACCTTTATGTGTAATGACACGGAAGAATTCACAAGGTTTAGATTTCTTTCTTTAGATTTAAGGGGGGGGGGGGTATAATGGCATTTCATGTATTCTGACTTATTTACACTATTAAAGAGTTGGATTCTCATGCTAAACATGGCCAAAGTTTCAAAACACGAGTTGGACGTATGACGGACTATTTCTGTGCTAAAATACTCTTCCAAATCCTCATAAACTTTGCGGTCTTTTTTCGAGTATGGGGCTGTGTGATGTCATAAAGATTAGAATTCCTTGTACGGTCACTTCTCCCGGAAGAGCGCGCGCGCACACATCGACCAGAGCGAGAGAGCAAGAGCACACAGGACCTACACAGGTCACAGGACTTCACGAAATCAACAATGTCGCCAAAGAAGTGTGTTTTTGGTTGTGAGGGAAAGATAACCTTGCTTCCCAAAGAACCCAGCGTTAAGAGGAGCTGAGAGTTTTGTTCTCATGCAATACATTGATGCGCTCTCTGCATTTGTTATTTAAATAACCATAGAAACTTATAGTTGCAATCACTTTTTTACTGGTTAAAATGAATGGAGAATATCTCGTGTTTTTCTGGGGCTGCTCGATCCCTCAGGATCAGTGCTTATGGTTTCATAAACAAGCACCGGTTCTACGCTGGATTTACAGATCGTTTGAAACTGAAAGATTGAGCAGTCACAAGGGTAATGATCCCGGTCATGAGTCACCGCAGGTGGTGAGTAAAACTGCATCAAATGTCTGTTTTGTTGGCAATAGGTGCCTAAGTGCATATAATGTAAACAACACGAATGTAGTGAATTCATAAATTCATTACTCATCATTCACTGTATGTTATATTCATTATAGTGATTCAAAAGTTATCCAGGGATAATGCGATGGTTTATTGTGTGGGTTTCAATACATTTGTTTAGCCATTGATAGCTTGCAGATGATCGCTTGTGATAACTCGTCACTCTTTAGCTCCATTCACACGGCATGCCTCCAGGCGCTCGGCTGTTTTCGGAAAGACTCGGTACAGCATATGTATCTTTTATACATATGATAACTAAAGACTTTTTGGAGATATGAAGGATGCACTACTACTCTATAGGTACTCAAGATTAACATGAGATTGGCAGAAAGTGTGTGTGATAACCCCCCCCTTTAAAACCGAGCACAGGACTTCCACAAAAGATATATCAGGTTCTCCCCAAATTAAAAATATTTGACATATAAAACATTATAGATGAATTTCCACTCACCTTCCAAATTTGTTGGCTATGACACCAACACTAAACGATCCCACCATTCCACCCACGCTAAAGATGGCCACAGCAAAACTCCACACAATGGTGCACATACCCGGTGTGATGGGCTCCCCATAACGCTCCATCCATGTAGCGTTGAAGAACGCCCGCAATTTCTAGGAGGTTAAAGGGTTCTGATTTAAGATGATCACTGCATAATTCTCATTGTATACATTTCAAAATATATTACTCCAAAGAAAATAACATGAATAAAGAATACGTATAATACGTACAATACTGTTCAAAATTTAGGTGTCAGGAAGATTTATGTATTTGAAAGGAGTCTCTCTTGATCAAATAAATGAAGCCTGGGTGAGCAAATGTATAGTAAAAAAAAAAAATGGCAATAATGTGAAATATTATTACAATTTAAAAACTATATCTACTATATTTTCGATTTGAAGATACTTAAAATGTAATTTATTCCTGTGATGGTAAAGCAGCACTCTAGTCTTCGGTGTCACATGATCCTTCAGAAATCATAATACTGTATGCTAATTTGGTGCTCAAGAAACATTTATCGTTATTATCAATGTTAAAAATAGTTGTGCTGCTTAATATTTTTTTGAAAACCATGATACATCTTTCTAGGATTCTTTGATGAATAAAAACAGCATATATTTAAGCTCTTTTGTAACATTATAAATGTATTTACTGTCACTTTTGATCAATTTAAAGCATCCTTGCTGAATATTAGTATTAATTTCTTTAAAAAATAAAAAATCTTACTGACCCCAAACATCTGAACCATTGTATAGGAGAGTTTGGACATTTGATAGGTAGTATACACACACCCCCACACACACTAACCTGTTCTGGTGCATTGATGACTCCTGTGTTGTAGCCAAACTGCAGGGAGCCAATTACAGCCGTTGACAAAGAAAACATGAGATAGCATGTTATCTGCTTCTGTAAAGCAGGAGAGAAAGGGTTTCAAGGTCAGTTAGATGTTCATTATTGTAGTTTGATAAATTTTTTATAGTCTTCCTATTCAATTTTGATTACAAAAATTTAACACAAAACACTAAATTTTGTCTATATTTATAAAACATTTTAACAACATTTAAAAGGCATAATTTTAATCTTTTCTTGGGTTGTGTGTTTCTTTAAAGTCCTAGTTTGCTGGCTACTCCCCCAGATCCTTTCATTAACATCTGCTTGACTGATTTCTCTAAAGAGAAAAGAGACACTGCACTCAGCATCGGTTGATGTTGTAAATAATGGGACATAAACAAGTCAGCAGCCAACAACACTATTAAAGAGCTCATCTTAATCACCACAAATCAGCCATGTCCTAAAACAACCCCTGCCTTCAGCTGTAAGACAACACTGCGAATACAGATCCCAGGTTTCTAGGGCAATAGGACACAGCAGTGCTGACACTGTGTATTGTGAAGGGCTGTGTGATGCTGAGATGGTCAGACATTCGACACAGGTGACCTTAAACCTACAGATATTGGACTACATCAAAAGGAGTTTATTATGTTTACCAAACTGTATAAATACAATAGTGGTGCGAGGATAGTGCTGTATCTATAAGACTGCAGGTCGATGCTTTGTTGCAAGGCATTTCTTGCACAGCATTTGACATTATCTAAACAAAGCAGCTAGACGTAATTGTCTGAAAGAAATAATGATAGGAAATGTAGATCAATAATAGCATCATTTCCTTTTAATCTGATCCTATTACTCGCTCTCCCACGCCCGAAATACTCTCAAGTCACGATGACTCAGTGAAATAAGTTTCAAAACAAATGTCATGTGACAAATGCATTCTGAATCAAATTTGGAAATGTATTAAAGAGAGAAAAATTGAGTTACAACCTGGACTGAAATCAAGTAACATCTGTAGATAGCTATGAATAATAATAAAAAACATCTAATCTGCTCACAAACTCTTATTCTTATTATGATTTAATCTGCTTATGTTGTGAGCATTAAGAGGATCTAAATAAAAATCCAATATTAAACAAATTCATCACCCACTCTGCTTCTCTCTCTCTCTCTCTCTCTCTCCAACATTTCCATCCCAATAGGTCTTAATATCCTGTCCTCAGCATCTCTGCTCCTCCCTCATTGTCATAGCAACATCCTAAGAGTAACAGCTGCATTGACATTCCTTTCAATGAGACCACAGCAAACACTAGCACAACACTAGCAACATACAGGGCTTATGCATGGCACTGTTGATTGATCATATTGATTAACTTTTGACATACATGCAATGCTGAAACAAAGATTGCATGTGCATATGAGCTATTTGCATATAGATAAAATTGTTAATCAAAGCCATGCAAAGCATCTATGGTAGGCCTACATTCATTGTAAGTAGAAATCAAATCAAAAATTATTTATAAAGCACCTTAAAAGATCAGAGTGTACCAAAGTACTGTACAATTTCAAAGGTATATGAAATTATTCATCGGATGCTACAGTATATGGCTCACATTATGCTGTTCTTGTAACCCTTATATACAAGTAAAATGACTAAAGGTCATATGTGAATACACGTAGTCTTGTGGGAACAGATCATTTTCAAATCGCAGGACTAACCTTCTCCCCCTCCATCGTGCCAGAGTGGAAACGTCCAAGATTGATGGATTCCGAGTGAACGTGAGATTTGGCACACAACCTCCTTATACCCCAGATACTATGGTGTTCGTGACTGTTTTACCTTAAAAAAACGCCAAAATAGTAAAATAGTTGTAAATTAGCGCCCTTCAAGCAGTTTGAGAATTATACAACGACTTTTTGGACAATCTGTTGCGCATAATCGCGCGCAACATCTTTTAGCGCTGCTAGCATAGTTAGGTAAGTAACTGTTATCCTATATGATTTAAACAAAACACAAACGTTTTAGAGACATACAAGCCTGTGACACATTCAAATATATAATAACAGTTACGTTTTGCCAAAGTTATATCATGAATTGAACAACTACCATAGTTACATCTTTAAGCAAACTTGTAAACATTAGTGATAAAATTAATTCTTATGTAAAAAAAAAAATACGTAGCCTACTTAGGCTATATGATCCACCCCCCAACCCCCTTTTGTGATGATGACCCCCAAATTATGACTCCCCAAACCTTCATTTATCCTTGCAAAAACGAAAACACACACACACACACACACACACACAGTTGACAACAGGTGCTCCTGCATATTGCTGACTCCACTTTTAGATAAGTGGGATTGGTCATGTTTTTCACCTCAGCTATGTTTTTTTTTTTCTTTTTTTTTTGAATCATTATTATAAAATGTGTCATAACTATTTATGTAATTTCAACAAAACAAATCCATTTTGTTTGACAAAACAATAAATTTTTGGACAAAATCTATTTTATCAACACATTACATCCCCACAGGTCTCACAAATCTACTATAATATTGATCACGCTGTGCATTGTAATTTTTTAGCATTTACTACTAATGTTGTCTTTTTCTTTTAAGGAATAAGCTGTCAATTAATTTATATTTAACCAAATAAGACCATAGAAGACGTGGCTACAATAATCAGCATCATGCTACTATGGTAATTCACATGCTGTTTAAATAAACTAATAAAATGTATATCATCAATTGAGGATGCAGTTACCGTGTTTCTCGTGCGTCGTGGCCACCCGTTTGCGCGCAAGTATCGCGTTGCCCCACTGGCACTGAAGTCTAGTGAGATTCCGCACCGTCAATGATGTATTCTTTTATCCGTCACACGTAGCAAATACACGACCAACCGCACGTTCCTCTTTGACGAAATACCGCCGGTTGAGCACGTAAAACTTCGTGCACGCCCCTTTTTTATCCACGACGCATATTCCGCATCACGTCTTGTGACAGCTGTTCCGTCACAGCCTCGTGATGCAGGAATACCTTATTTGGCGAGGATGCGAATTGTGCTCGTGGGGTGTGACCAAACACATCCGATACCCACCGCCCATGATGCTCTGCGCGGGTGACCTTGATAGAGCATCAGCTGATGGGTGCTACCAAATGGATGCAGCGCCGGGTACCACAAACTCCAAAGGATACAGGCACGCGATGCCTGAAATTAATTTATATAAAGTAAAAAAAGTAGTAGCATATAATAATTAGGCATACCTTTTCTTCAGTGTTTTTCTTTTTTATCTATGAATATCCGAGAAAGCAGCAGTGGGCACATCCACTGCTTATTCAGGCTTCAAAAAGGCACGTGAGTCATGGCAGTATCAAATTCTGCAGTACTACATCCCAAATTCTACTGCAGGAGGAGTCACAAGACTTCTCTAGATGATTTTTAAAACTGAAAGGTTGCATCATTATAGAAATTTAATTTATGTAAACTGTCAAACATTTTAAAGACCTAAATCCATTTGACATAACTAAAAAAAAAAAAAAGCAATATACATAAAGGCTAGTTGGCATACTTCTTTTGAGGAGGATACATTTTCTTTTATAAGCCTACTATGTAGGCACATACTGTATGTTAAAGTATTGGTTATTTTTTTAACATTTCCACTGTTTACCCAGGAAAAAAAAAAAAAAAAAAACAGTTAACAGACCTGCTATTTAAAATAAATGTATTTCAAACATTTGGTTATATAATGTAATGGCTTTTAAGTGATGTGTGGCCTATGTTGAAAAAGGAACTAGCAAAAGTATTAAAGGTAAAGAAAAAAAATCAACGTAACTGTGTGACAACCAGCGCTGATAATATTTATAAAATATATCATTGTCCTACAAACTGTAACGTGTATGTTCTGCCTTTAGGGTACGTTTACACAACAACGATGTACTCAAAACGGAAATGTTTTTCTTTGTACAGGCGACAACGTTATTAAAACACGGTTCCGAGTGTACTGTGCATGCCAGTCAAGTAGTTGGCGATGTCACTTTGTAAACAAAGACTACGCGCCTGCGCACATACGCATCCTTTTACAGAGCGCTCCCCTCGCGCATTCCTATCCACCTTATTTTTACAGTCCACTGCACTTTAATATTCTTTTTGTTATTTCCCTATAGCGGCTAATAAATCGTGGGTCTGGCACATTCACTAAAACACCTTATTTCCGCCTTGAAAAAATAAGGTGGATAGACTAAACACGTAATACGCATGTGCATGCCGTCGCCGTTTTCACAGATTCGCGTTTACAGTTTACACGGATATGATAACGGTATAATTTTCAAAAACTTGCACTTTGAAACACAAGTTTGCATTTTCAGGCCACCTAAACGCAGTCGTCGTGTAAATGAACGGCCAAAATGCATAAAAAGCTTTCTTTTTTAGTTGAAAACGGTGTCGTGTAAACGACCTTTAGTTTCGTTTTCACTCTGTTCCCATTTACCTGAGCTTCTAATTGGTTTCCATAGTCCCTAATTCCACACACCTGTTCTGTTACACTTGATTATGTTCCTCTGGAATATAAACCCTGAGTTTTCTTTGTTCATTGTCCAGTATTGTTTAAGGTTATGTTGGTGTTAATACATGTTTTCTGTTCAGGTTTGTTGCCTTTAAGTGTTGGGGTAAGAAATATTATCCCATATTTTTAGATTTGCATTTAATGAAACCAGATGAAAAACAAAGAAACAAATAAAAAACATTTTATTACCAAATACAACATTATATTGATGTATGATATATTTTCATGTATAAGCAAAATGGGCATATATTATGAAGAAGAAAACAAATTCAATGTATGGTTTTGTGTTACAAGATGTGTTCAGGGGCACATCGTGGGATGGGATTTCCATAAAGATACTTTTCTGCCATCCTCAGGACACAATGTGGAACTGCATCATTAGAGCTTGTAATTCAATAACACTAACTTCATAATTGAGCATCTGTTATATAATTCCTACAGAAGTGTGTAAATTTGTGAAATAATTTCCTTTGGCACATTTGCTGACAATCATTAAAAATTCATAAAACATTAGGCTCTTTGTGGACTCGGCGGTCTAATGCTACTAACCACTTAAAAACTTGCCTCTGGGAATTACGGTTAGTCAAAAATAAATAAATAAAAAATATATATATATTTATATATATATATATATATATATATATATATATATATATATATATATACACACACACACACACACACACACACACACTGACATCTGAGATTTTCCTACAAAACTAAACCTATTATTTTACCTTCATAAAATGTGTTTTCCTTTTGATAGAAGTCACCAAAAATTACACTTAGCCTATGCATTATAGTCTACTATAGTCACTACAGCATTTCATAAATGTTAAACAAAATAAGCCAGGCATTTCATTATTCACAGATTGGCATGTTCATTTGGAATATCCAAAAACATGTTTGACTTATTTGATCAAAAATTAGATTTTATATATTATACACACACGCACACACACACACACACACACACAGTCATATACTGAAAACAGCTGTCTCCTTTAACAGCACACATGACATTAGAATATGAAAGCACAGTCATCAATATATTTGCAATCATTTTGACTTAAAAGGTCAAAGGTTTTCTTGTGTTCAGCTAGTTTGAGTCATTCATACTTTTTCTAAACTCTAAGACTGAGACCTTTGAACCAAATGCAAAGTAGAAAAGCAAAGGTCAGGCAGACAAAGGCCATTTCTTATGCAAAGGCTGTTTTTTTTTCGTTCATTTGCCATCTTCTGCCTAAAACCTAAAAATCAACCTCTAAACCTCTGCTGTGACTAGTAGAGTAATTGCTTATATTCCTTTATGAATTTATTGATTCCGTGGAGAAATCTTAATATTCATGCATGCTTTGCTGTTGTTTGCTGTGGCTCTTGAGGTTGTGAGACTACTGTCACAAAAGTGATGCAAAAGAATATTATAAAATATGATGATATAGTAGATTATTTTACCTAAACTTTTATACAGACAATTTTAGAGGAAAAAGGGGCAACCATATTCTACTTTAGTCTCTATAACACACAGACCCTCTTTGGGCCATTTTTGCAGGCACCATCTGGTGAGGTGATGTCTCCTGGGTGCCAGACCAGACACAATGCTACTGGTTATCAGCAATCTTGGGTGTCTGGTCCCAGACGCTATGGATTATAGCTTCAAATTTTGGCTGTGAAGAACATTCTCTGTCATAAAGACCAGACGAATTTCTCATGGCTGAATCATCAAAGCAAAAGATGTGACATATGTTACAGTATGTCTGTGATAAAGTGCTATTTTTTTTTTTTCTGATAAAAATTAATTTGTATAATAATAATAATAATTGTATTCTCAGCAAGGTTCGCCTTTAATAATTAATTTTTAACAAAAATTAAAAACTAAAAGTGTATCTGTTAATCACATTTTATTAAAACAATGCTTTTGGCAAAACTTTTGGCCCTCTAACTGCATGCATTTGTGGAAGAACATTGTTTTGGTTGTGCTTCCGCTCTGTGTGACTGTGTGGATGACAGTAGGTAATGCTTTAAAATGCAGTGTGCTCCATGTCAATCTTTCTCACTTGTTGTGAAAACTAAAATATGTCACTCTCACACCATACATGCGTCAAAGTAGCCTATTTACAGATTAAGGAGACACCAGTTGAGTGACTTATGTATGCAATTTCCCACGAAAACCGTCTTGACCAGTCTAAAATAGAAACATAATAGACTTAGTGAATCAGGTTAAGACAAAAATACTAAGACAGATTGATGTATTGACTCTTTATTTAAATGTTGATACCATGGAGAGAAACTGCCATATAGGTATTTTTAATATTATCTCATAATTTATATATTATATATTTCATATTAGGCTGCTGTCACTTTAAGACCTGACGCACAGATTCATTATACTGTTACACATGCGTTTTCTTGCGCAACTGTTTACTTTCATTTAAAACATAACTGACTGTGTTTATGTGAATACTCGCCAAGACTGGCATTTTGAGAATATATTGTGTATTTGACTTTTTAAGCGCAATAAGCAGCAAAAAAGAACTCAAATTATTACCGACAGGCGGCTTTATGTGTGTGCACTTTGAGCATAAACACAAAATCTGTGGAGTTTTATGTCTATTCTGTGGAAAATGAGTATGGGAAGTGTTTCAGATATTTCAGTATCAATATTATAAAAAAATCTATATTTTTGACAACACTACACTGCACTATACTTGTATATATTATATAATTAAAATCGCCAAAGTGGCTAGTTGTAGTGACTGTGTTACAAGCTACTGCTGAAATCCAGCTGCCTTTGGCGGCTGTTAATATCAAGCCCTAATTATTATTATTTAATAAAAATGATCAAACCTTTTTTTTTTTGTTTGTTTTGCAGCATGTCAGATTTTTTATATTTCTCATGTGCTCACATACACAGATGATATCTCCCTGATATTTTAAAATAGAATCAGTGGAATCAACATAATCATTGTAAAGATTCAGATATGAATGGAGAACACCTGCTCACTCATATGTGCAGAAGATCTCCATCCTCCACACAATCATTACGGCAGATTTATATATGGCCCTTTCGTTCAGTCTCACTTGTTTTTCAGATGCTTCATTAATTTGGATTTCATCAATTTTTTGGCTACATTTTAACTTTTTTTCTATAGACCTACCTGTTGTCTGAACCACAGGTTTGATGACGCATCAATGTGATACTAAAAACTGATTGGCCTGATGGTTACCTCTAATTATGACTGGTTTTGGTTATACACCGCAAAATCCCCAGAGTTAAATCAGCTCTGCTCAGAGTACATATGGTCCCTCTCTATATAGAGTTAAAATAACACTGAAGCAGAGTTAAAGTTAATGAGATAATATGCTGTTTGTGGAGTTGTTTAATGTCTTTTATCTTCAGTTGATTACATCTAAGGCTGCGGCTGGAAGTCATTTGTTGTTATGTTTCTTCAATGATTCTGCTTGTTAACAGCAGGTGTTCATCACTAATCATAACTTAATTAATCACTTAATTATCTCATTAACTTTAACTCTGCTTCAGTCTTACTTTAACACTATATAGAGAGGGACCATATGTAATCTGAGCAGAGTTGGTTTAACTCTGGCGATTTTGCTGTGTATATGTGGAATAAGGTGAATTTCATTTCACTCCTCCCTTTTCAGGCTTCCTCAAACCAAGGCCATGGCTCTGCCTCAAACGTCGTTGTGTAATTTGAATCACTTTAGTGATGAGCGGCGATTATGCTGTCAACCTCCATTAACGTTCTTGTGCGTGCAGTGATTGGGCTACTGCTGAATACGAATGAATAAGGAATAAAAATATATAGAAATATTATTATAAAGCTAAAGGGGGAAAATAAAGATTTTTTTTTTTTTTTTTTATAATAAAACCATATTTTACAGTATGTGTCCTTATCCTTAAATTGACAAGCCCAGAAACCATGTATTTGAAAATCCACGTCAAAGACGTCAAAAATAATAACAGAAAACACTTTGATTAGTTCAAAACAATTACTTTATTTACAAATAATTGAATACATGCTTGTCTCAAGTTAAGCTTGTACATTTTTGGCTTACAGGCATTAAAGATATGCCCAAACATAATTGTTAATAATGAGTAAAAATATGATATATACATATAACTGCTATATACATCAATTATATTAGAAAGATGAAAGAAAAAAAACAAAACAAAGAAAAAACTAATTAGTGCATTTGGATACAGATATACACCAAAGGCGAGGTTAAGCGGTTTTAACAGTTGATTTATGCAGTCCATTTTGAACACACAAACAAGCAAATGCATACAAATGCATGAATACATAAATCTGACCAGTCAGGTTGGATAATTATCTAACTGGTGAATCTGTAAAGTGTCCTTTAATATGAAGAGGAAAAAACATAAAAATTCAGGCTATCTCTGGATGTACATTTGGCCATCTAGTTAAAAAGTTTCAAACAATAAATGGGTTTTTAAATAGTGAAAATGCATAATCTAAAAAGTGCCTCAGGATTTTAAGCATTTTAATAAACAGCTGGAGGTATGAATTCTGCCCATATGAATTCTGTCTTTGCCCAGACTAACATGTGTCCTAATGAGCCGCGATTCGGTTTTTGGACCAATAAAATTTCACAGTAGGCAGGAAACCTATAAACCAAGTGATTTTGGTGATTGGTTATGATAACAACTCTTTACATTTAGATGAATGAGATTGGTTCTTTTATCACTTGTCATTTTATCGCCTCATAGGACACTATATTTTTAAATGATATTAAATAGCAATAATTACGAAAAACTTAGTTAACATAGAAAAACTGCATGTTAAAAGAATTTTCTTCACAGCCCCATATAACACAAAACAATGTATATAAGTGTTGCTGTAATCTAAATGCTTAAAACCGTATTGTACTTAAGTTCATTAATCAATAATCAAACACAGATCTCTCTCCCCATTGGATTTTCACAAATTTCTACAGCACATGCATGTATCCATTTAAAAAACATTTCACAGAATAACAACTGCAATGTGCAACCAACTTATTTACATTCACTGTGATGTGCTCTTTATGCAGATTTCTTCAGATACTGATATGCATGTGTTTAAACACAAAAAGTGCATTATATATTATGAAATCAAAAAGCAAGAGAGAGAGAGAGAGAAAAGAGAGATGGAAAAAGAAAGAGAGAGAGGGAGAGTCTAAATGAGAGTGCTCTTTATCTCTTTAATCCCCCTTTAAGCTATGTTGCCATGGACACCTCACTGTTTTCTTTCAGCCGCTAGTTTTCTGGCATGTGCTTATTGTATATAAACCCATACCAGCAGCCCACCTGCCCACAGACAACAATATATATAAAAAATGCCATCTTTTGACATCCAATATAACTTGCACATTTTCCGGCTTTCTATAATACAAATTTGCATACATAAAAAAAACATTATGCAATTTGTTTATTTTTAGCATAATTTATTCTTGATTTGCAAGACTAAAAGAGCACCTCAGGTTATAAGCTACACTGAAGTCCTGGCTTATAAAAATGCAGCATACATGAAATGTAGGCCTTTAAAACTCACTGCTGCCCCCATGCTGCCTAGAGCGAAATAGAAATGGGTCTAACCAGCCAAAGAAAAAGAAAAAGTTTGCAAATGTGTATTTCACTTGATATAAAAATAGTCTGCATTGCCTTGCCTTATCTTAATAGTGCAAACCAACTGTACTTAATTGTTGAAGTACTTTCAATAGTGTCTGGAAGTGAACCAAAAACACGGAATGGAGTTCAACTAGTCTGTTGACATCCCGATATGCATTATTTAATTCTTAGACACTTAAATTATTGATATGCAGTATTTAATTCTTAGACACTTAAACTAATAAAGTGCTTAGTTAAATGAGCCACTGCAGATTCATAACTGTCCATCTTTCCAGCTGCAGGTTAAGCAGAGATGGTTAGATCCTTAATGACAAGGGTCAAAGGGATACTTTGTGACACCTCCGTGGAGTTCCACCATGGACTCGCTCCAGGAGATGACATCGCCAGTGAGGTGGCTGGAGCAGGAAGCTTGGTTGTAGATCTCAGTAGAGGTAAGCATACGTGACCACAGCTGCAGATCCGACATCTCGCCCACAAAAGACTGTGTGGCGTCGAAGCGGCCGCCCAGAGTGTCCTGGGTACAAAAGAGTCGGGAGTTAGCGCAAGTGTGTTTTGATTCACTTATGTTGATTCTGTGAGATGTACCTGTTCCTGTCCAAGGATGAAGACCCCTCCTGGTTTAACTGGATGCCAGGGAGACAGATTCTCTCCAGAGCCCCTTTTCACACCGTCTTGATAAGCCTCCCACATGCCATCACGTGTGGACCATGTTATACAGAGGTGGTGCCATTTACTGTCCGTCAGAGAAAGAGGAAGTGTGACTGCCTGCAAGAGGGCAAAAATGTGTACATCTTTAAACAATACAGAAATTGTTTTGTAATTATAGTAGATGGATTTCTGTCTTACTCATTTTTGCATATTCATTTTATTTACAACTGTTGTGCCCTAGTTCGGTTTTACTGATGTACCTTTGTCTGATGATGGATAACTGATAAACATTTTCCCTTGCAATATTTCAGCATATATACTACAGTCTAAAAGTTTGGGGTCGGAAGATGTTTTCAAAGGAATTTTTTTATGTTTACTAAGGCTGCATTTATTTTATCATTAAAGACAATAATATGTGAAATATTATTTCAGTTTAAATTTACTGTTGTCTATTTTAATATATTTTTAAAATGCCATTTATTCCTGTGATGTTAAAGCTAAATTTTCTGCATTATTACTCCAGTCTTCAATGTCACATGATCCTTCAGAAATCATTCTAATGTGTTGATTTAGTGCTCAAGAAACATTTCTTATTATTATCAATGTTAAAAATTGCTGATATTTGTGGAAACTCGTACATTTTGTTTCTTTGATGAATAAAAAAATGTAAAAGAACAGTGTTTATTTTAAATAGAAATCTTTTGTAAAATTATAAATGTATTTAATGTAAAAAATCCTACTGACCCCAAACATTTGCAAGGTACTGTATGTCCCATGTTGCCTGTCAGTTGTTTGTTCAGATATGAATAACTCTTTTCGAGTCGATTGTTTTCAACAAATTGGTCAGCATAATGGTCTGAATTAGACTGAATTATATTCTGTCTGGATCATTCTGACATCTTAATAACAGACTGATTTATTTCAAACAGTTTCTCCATAAAACAGTAAAAGGATATTTAAGAACAAAAAAGAGAGACAGAAATAGACATGAATAAAGAAGAATTTGATATTTACCTCCAAATCATCACAACAAAACCTTAATTCACAATCTTTAACTTCTGATTAATTGTTTATAGTTTGATTGTATGCCTTAAAGGTCCCGTTCTTCGTGATCCCATGTTTCAAACTTTATTTAGTGTGTAATGTTGTTGTTAGAGTATAAATAAAATCTGTAAAATTTTAAAGCTCAAAGTTCAATGCCAAGCGAGATATTTTATTTAACAGAAGTCGCCTACATTGAACGGCCTATTTGGACTACATCCCTCTACTTCCTTCTTTAATGATGTCACTAAAACAGTTTTTTGACTAACCTCCGCCCACAGGAAAACACAAAAAAGGGGGGCGTGGTCTTGTTGCGCTCCCACGGAGAAGAGCAAGAGTGTGTTTGTCGCCATGTCGTCGAAACGCTGTTATTTTCATCCCGCAGTCCAATCACCTTTGTTTGGCCTTCCCAGGGACGCTGTACTTAGAGATCAATGGTTACAATTTATGTTTAACTCTGTTCCCGAAAATTATAATTGTGGTATCCTTACTGCAGTAGTTAATGTTGGACTGCAGTGCACATAATGGCCACAAGAGGGGACTATGTTTATGTATATGGCTGTTTTCCATATGAGGTACTCTTCTGAGTGAGTGCTAACGTTGTACATTTTCTGTCGCTGCTTGTGGAGATTAAAGAGTTCAGTCTCTCGGGAATTACTGTGTTTTGTGTTCATTCGGCACAACACCACAAAAATCCACATGTAAAACTATGTGCAGCACACGTTATGGTAAGAGGCGTGACCTTTCCGGGCAAGGTGCGCTCTCTATGGCTCTGGGTGCGCTAAACTGCTGTCGAATCACAACACAGGAACCGCTGGCACAATCAGAACTCGTTACGTATTTCTGAAGGAGGGACTTCATAGAACAAGGAAGTCATCAGCCCGTTTTTATGACAGTGGAAATAGCGGTATACAGATAAGTAAATTATGTGAAAAATACTGTGTTTTTTTACACGTGAAACATGAACACATGTTATATTGCACACTATAAACACAATCAAAGCTTCAAAAAAACACGAAAAACGGGACCTTTAAAGTAACCTTGTAGAATAGTAGTCTACGCAGTACGCACTGACAAACCACATCATTAGTGCTTATTAGCTGTAAGCTTCAGCAGCATGCCAGCATTATTTGTAAACAGTTTAGTTTCGATTTTTTTAAAAAACAGCAGAATATATTCACACGTCAACCACGGATAAGCCATTATTTTTGTTGTTGTTGTTGTTTTTTGTAAGATTGGCTGTTTAGTGAATCCAGGACATTAATCTTTCATTACACAATCCCTGTTTTATAATTGGGTGATTTCTTTACCTTGTCATTCACCAGCAGCTCCATAGGATTGTTGCCCCACTCAATCAGGACAAGTTCGTTGGCTTGGCCCGGGACAGAGTAGGAGAACGGGGTTCCGATCCCAGGACCTGAGCCTCCTTTCAACCAAAGACAGACTGTGAGGGCAAAGATCTCACTCAGAAGGGTGCGTCTGATTCGCCCATACATGTAGTTGGTGCGCATTGGGAAGCCAATCTGAAAAGCGTCAGGATTCTTGGGCTTCTTATTTGGTCCTGTTGGTAAAAATAAGAAAT
Source organism: Chanodichthys erythropterus (assembly GCF_024489055.1). Lineage (NCBI taxonomy): Eukaryota > Metazoa > Chordata > Actinopteri > Cypriniformes > Xenocyprididae > Chanodichthys > Chanodichthys erythropterus. The sequence goes on along the minus strand of NC_090235.1, from coordinate 4,610,404 downwards.
TATGAAACGGGATCTCATTTCTCTGCAGCATAACATAAAAACTCAACTGAAATCTTGAAAAGACAGTTGATCTCCTGGAAGAAGACTATATAACTAAATGCTTTGCAGTTTTTGCACGTAACTTAAAATAGTCATGTGATGTCACTCAGCGTGCTAGCATCACTATAAAAGATTGACTGCATTAAATGTCATCAGCTTCTTTGTCTTCAAGAAGTGCTCTGTGTGTTGTGAGTCTTATTTATTGTCTGTCCAAATGATTATTAGGATGGCAAGCAAACATACATTTAGAAAGTGCGCATCGCCGTGTCCCCGCTTCATTGCGGTTGACGATTCACACAATCTATGTGTAATTCTTTTAGGGAGCAGAGCATGTGCGGTCAGCTCTCGAGGGAGCTGGCTGCATTTATTGTAATAGCTTCACAGTGAACAAGCTCCATTCCCACCTGGCTTTCTTTACAGGGGAAGGGAGCCAGGCAAGGGAGAACGTGCCTTGTGGTTTGGTGACTCAGATCGCGGGAGTCACAGGTGGAGCTATCATAGGCATCAACCGCTAGCTCCAAGGCTCTCAGTCTGGATCAGGAAGCCTCTTCTCTGAGGAGTTAGATGTTGAGGGAGTTAAGGGTGGCCATTATATCTACTGCCTACTCTCATGGCCCTGCTGATGACCTGCTGATAGCACAGTGATGACCTGTGCTATGGCTAGACTTTGTCTAGGCTGGTTGGTGGAAAAGCAGGTCATTCAGGGCAGACTAGATGAACTATTACTTCCAGGTCATCAACGCTCTCTACTTGTGAGCCTTCCATTTCTTCCCGATCTTCAAAATGAGTTGTTGAGATCGTGGGAGAAACCAAATTCGGCTCGCATAGTCACCGGTTCACCATCGAGTTATTTGAATGTATAGAGGCTATGTGACCATGGATATGTGAAGATCCCCCAGGTAGAAGCAGTGCTTGTGAGCTACCTCTCCCCTGGTGCAGCACCTTCACTGAAGGTTCTGGTCTTGCTATACAAGCCGTGTCAGACCACCTCATGGCTAGGCAAGGCCTATGCAGTGACAGGTTTTCTGGTGGGAAATAGAAGTCAGGATTGAGGTGGTGTGCCCAAAGAAGGTCTAAGCACGACCTTAGAGAGGTCATTTCGACTTGCAGGTCTGATGACCCAAAGCCTTGAGGTCCTGCATTAGGTCTCCTCACACAACAAAACAGAGGTTGGCCCACTGGATAGTGGATGTCATCGCCATGGCGTACCAATACCAAGGCGAGCTGTGCCCCCTCGGAGTGAGGGCTCACTCCACTCAGGTGTTGCCTCCTCCTGGGCATTGGTAAATGGTGCCTCTCTGGCAGACATCTGCAGAGCTGCGGGCTAGGCTACACCTAATACCTTTGCAAGATTTTACAATTTCTGGGTGAAGCCAGTTTGGGTGCAAACAGGTAATGTGTGGGAAGGCTGACTCAGTGTCTTGCTTGCAGCACCATTCCCCTCTAGTCCATGCCCTTTTGGTTAGCACTTGTACTGGGCTAGATGCTCATATGCTGTGATTTCCCCTTGGCAATACTATATGTGTATCTTCCACGATACTGTTTCCCTGTCGGTAAACCTGTGTCTTTCCCTGGGCAGTTCTGCTCTGCCCTGTCTCTGCATCAGGTAGTCCATGTGTGTATCCACCACATGTTACCTCTCTCCAGCAGGGTGTGGCCTCCGTAGCATCCCTTCCCCATGAAATATCACAATAAGAGGAACAGCAGCTACAACTATCTCCAGAGTAAGCACTATCCCTTCCATCCCATTGGTATGGAGGACTAATTTTCCTTGGGCTTGATTGTGTGAGGGCAGTTGCCAAAAGGGCACGCTTCAGCTTCTGTGTCTCAGACACTCGTAACACAATTCATTGGCTGTGGCGTTTTCCACAGGGACCCGAATACATCAGTATCGACGTAACATCAAACGTGACTGACTAAATGGGAATGTTTTGTGAGATGTTATGTCCCTCCTGCCACAACCCTGAACCATCGCTGAATGGCCGGGATCCCTGTCTCGGCTCCTCAGCAAAACCTCAATGCGTGAAAGCTAGCCTTATATACCCGTATGTCCAGGTAGGAGTGGCTCGGCATGCAAATCTCATGGACCAATATTCATTGGCCCATTTTTCACTACTCAGTGGTGATTGTGGTTCCAGAGTGAGACCCTTATTTGTCAGTGTAGACGTAACGTCTCCGTTCCCTCCCTCAGTAACCGAGATGTTCTATGAACTTTCTATCCATCAAAGAATCCTGAATAAACTATCACAGTTTCCACAAGAAGTATATTATAAAGAACCATTATTAATAATTGAGCATCAATAATATTTGATAATAATTGAGCACCAAATCATAATGATTTCTGAAGGATCATGTGACACTGAAGACTGGAGTAATGAGGCTGAAAATTCAGCTTTGCCATCAAAGAAATAAATTAATTACATTTAAAATACATCAAGTTCAGTTCTTTTATAAAGTTTTTAAAATTATAATAATATTTCTCAATATTACTGTTTTAACTGTATTTTTGATCAAATAAATGCAGCCTTAGTGATCAAGTTATTCCAAACTTTTGACAGGTAGTGTATTTATACATGCATATATACACACGCATATATTCCCCTCAAATATTTTTCAATATAAATTTGGTTAGGACAAAATTACAAAAACCATTACAAAACATCAAAGAATGGACCTTAAGTTTGAACAGTTTCGAAAAATCTAAGATTCTGCATATACACTTCTGGTTTAGAGTTGTCCTACGTTCCCTATGGAAATTTGATAAAACAGAGTAAATTCAGTTCTATTTTGTACTACTTTTTAGGACATATCACCTGGTTCTGGAGTCTTGAGGTGAAGGTTACTCAGTACTGTGTCTAGCTTGTTGAGGGCTCCACGGACAGGCACTCTTGGCCCAGTTGGCTTGAAAGAAGTTTGTGGATGGTGGACATGATCATCATTTCCATGGTGTACATCATCATGGTGACCATTGCCATGATGGCCATCATCATGATGATCATCATGGTGGTTGTTGCTGTGGTGGCTGTCATGATGATCATCATGGTGGTTGCTGTTGTGGTGGCTGTCATGATGATCATCATGGCCATTTTGATGATTGTCTTGGTGACTGCCATGGTGATCGTCATGGTGATCATCATGGTGGTCGCTGTGACGGTCGTAGTGATAACCATAATGGTTGTTACGATGGTGGCTGGAGTGATGGTCATCGTGATGGTTTGCCTGGTGGTTGTCGTGATTGTCGTGGTTATCATGATGGTCATCATGGTGGTTATTATGGTGGCTATTATGGTGGTCGTCATGATCATGGTGGTCGTCATGATCATGGTGATCCTCATGATGACCATGCCCATGATGATTTTCATGGTGGCCATAGTGACTGTCATAGTGATGATGGAGCTGTTCTTCTAGTGTGTTGATTTTGCGCTGTAGGAGGTCTCTCAATGAACTTGAATAGGAACTGGAAGAATTTCTTGCCTATAAGAACAAAAAATTAAGACAATAAACAACAGTAATACAGTTTTGGCAAGATTGTAAATACAATGTTTACAATTCAATGATAATAATAACCAATATCATGTGGTAATGTACAGTTTCTTGAAAATAAGACACTGCACAACACTGACTCACACTTTCATGCGATTATATACTTAGTTTAAGCTATAATATAATATAATATAATATAATATAATATAATATAATATAATATAATATAATATAATATAATATAATATAATATAATATAATATAATATAATATAATATATCATTTGACACTGAAGACTAGAGTAATGATGCTGAAAATTCAGCTTTGCCATCACAGAAATTTGGAAATATATTACAATGGAAAACAGTTGTTTTAAATTTTAATAATATTTCACAATATTACTATATTTACATTAAATAAATGCAGCCTTGTAGACATAAGAGACTTTTTTAAAATACTAAAACATCTTACCAACCCCAAACATTTGAACGGTATAGTGTATTTAGTATACAGACGAATGTTATGACATAACAAGCCAGCCTTTTCTTTACTGTCAGCCTCTTTCCTATAAGTCGTAGCAAATCCAGCTTTACTCAGTGCCACAGCACTCTGCGCTTAATGGCTCATCAAGGCAGATGTGGCTAATTGGTGATGGCAGTAACTAGCACATTGCAGTGCCGTCACCAGTGTGCTGTGTGTACATTTCCTCTCCAAGACAACAACAATTCAAATAAAGTTTGGAGTGATATCCAAGTCACTTTGGGAAATAGAAAGAGTTCAGAAGAGTTAAATTAAAACTTGGATGAAATTTCTACAACTTCACACCCTATGTCAGTAATTCATTACTGTACTACAGAACAATTAAACAGGGAGAGTTGCATATCATTAGTTTAACTGTATACTATATTCAATAAAAGTGTCAAATGGTGGCTTGTTTACAGTTCTAAGTGTATTGCCACCATGTTTCTTGTGATACATGTTACTGTTTTTCTATGATTTTATCCTGTGTGTTATCTTAAGGGTAGGGATCTGGCTAATTAAATAAGTAAATCCCAGCTAGACTGCCTAAACGGAAGACTGTATTCAGTGATCTGTTGTTGGCACAAGAAGCCACCAAAGTGTATGTTACAGAACTATAAATGAGCTTATGTCATCCTGAGAAGTTCTGAATACAGATCAGCCTGTTGCATGCAGGATAACCTCTGAAAACCAAAATCCAAGCAGTTGGAAAACGTGGAAGTATCAGGTCATTTTTTAAAAAGTAATCATTTCCATGTCTTTGCCAGGATAGAAAAATACATATGCACACTACCATTAAAAAGTTTGGGGTCAGTAATGTTATTATTACTATTACTATTTTTTTTTTTTTTTTTTTTTTTAAGAAATTCAAACTTTTGTTTAGAAATGATGCATTAAATTGATCAAAAGTGACAGTGAAGAGATTTGTAATGTTACAAAAGATTTTAAATATTGTAAATGCTGTGATGTGAGGCTAAATCTATTTATTACATGGTTCTCTGGAATACTTATATGGTACTAGAATACTTAGTACTTGTGTTATTCCTGAGCACTTGTCTTGAGTACTTGTTTTATCTTTAGTATTCGTCTTGAATACTTGTGTGTCCTAACAACCATTGTCAACCGGGTATCTGAAGCCTGCGAGTCTTTTGTGGCTCTCATCTGACACCACAGATTTGCTCTGGTTTGTTCATACAAATGCAGCTGCTGCCATTTTCTGTCTCTGTTATATTCATTGATTGTACTGAAAATGAAATCAGAAGACTTCAGTATTATTAGTACTGTAATATTGTTGCGGTGTTCATTTTCTAGGTTGATTGTTTTGCACACTGTAATGGATTATAAGATAATAAACGGGTTAGATTTCAAAAAAACAGTGTCATCTCAAATCAATTTTTATTTTCCCCATAATAATTTCTGTGGTGAAAAGTCAGTATTAAGTAGTATGACTGTACTTTATTCCTTAAATGTTTGAACTTAATTTGAACTTGTTCACGGAAGCTTTGCAATTAGGAAGCTAATAAAATATTTATGTCGAAAGTAGCCTTGTAATAAGTGGGATAACATGCATCCAGCTGCTTGTTATCACAAAATAAACCCCTTCAGGGTGATAAAAGTCCTGATCACCCTGTCGAGGTTTATTCTTTGATAACCAGCTGGATGTACATTATCCCTTATTTAACAAAGAATCCTTAAAAAAAGAATTACAGTTTCCACAAAAATTTAAGCAACACATCTGTTTTCAACATTGAAAATAAAAAGAAATGTTTTATAAGCACCAAATCAGCATATTAAAATGATTTCTGAAGGATCATGTGACACTGAAGACTGGAGTAATGATGCTGAAAATTCAGCATTGCCATCACAGGAATCAATGACATTTTTAAATGTACTAAAACAGACAACAATTATTTGAAATTGTAATAATACTTCACAATATTACTGTTTTTGCTATAGTTTTGATCAAATAAATGCAGCCTTGGTGAAACTTATTTCAAAAACATTTTAAAAATCTTACCGATACAATAGTTTGAATATAATGTGTGTGTGTGTGTGTGTGTGTGTGTGTGTGTGTGTGTGTTTGTTTGTGTGTGTGTGTGTTTGTGTGTGTGTGTTAAAATCAATTTACAAGCTTTAACTTTCAGTTTAAGACTGTAAATCCTCCCACCTGAAGATTTTCCAGCCTCTCCTTTAGGGCCTGCAGGGTCTTTCCAGTCTGTTCTGGGGAGAAGCCTCCATGTTTGCCCAGATACGGAGATTTTCCTCTGTGATGGTCACTGCGATGCCCGTTTAAAGGGAAGTGTGGGTCAGCATGGTGGCTTTCATAGTGGTGTGAGGAATGCTGGGAGTTGTGATGTGAAGGGCCATGATGGTTGTCATGATGGTTGTCATCATGATGCCCTCTCCCAAAGCTCTCGCAGAGGGTCAGTTTTGCTGTCAGTTCACGAATGGTCTCTCGCTGATCCAAGATGGTCTCCTTCTGTCGCACAAGGCTCTCCCTCAGATGAAGGATGGTGGCTTTGGCCTCATCGGATATGCCATGTCGGCTACTACTACTGCTGTGACTACTTGGCAGACCGCTAACTGGGCCATGATGTCCATTCCCAGGACCATTCCCATGTCCATTGCTGTTTGGGCCATGTGAAGCCCCATGCGAAGTCCCATGTGAAGCTCCACCTGGTGTAAAACAACCAGGTTCTGCATCTGCAGGGATAGGGATGCAAACAAGTTTGGGTTGCGTGCCCCAGTCATATTCCAAACCCGGCACGCTACTAAATGCAACCGAGGGCAATAAAAATAGGAGAAGGTGAATAAAAAGGGAGTGAGAGGACGGATACAGTCCTTGAAAAATCCCTCGGCAGTTTATGTGTTCTGAGAAAGGCAGCGACATGATGGCATAATTTGTGTTTTTCGTCATCATCGATTTCTTCTTCACAGCAGTGGGATGCGCACCACGAAGAGAGGTCATGGGAAAACAATCAGTGGATTTAGAAATCCACAAAAAATGTCCAGAAAATGCATTGTTTGTTATTTGTATATACTTTTTGTGAGTGCAAAAGGTTATTTCCACTGTGAACCGTTATAAATCCACAAAAAGCAGACATTCCAGTTTACAAATGTACATATCAACAAAGCAGAGCAGAAGTAAGACTTGTTGACTGCTCTTTCGCCCTGGGCTGGCGAAATCTTTGGCACACCAGATCTCCAGCTTTTGGCAGTTAGGAGTAATCCTTTAATTTCCGGATTCTGTTAGGCCATAGTGCATCCCTGCAGATTAGAAGACAGATTTCAGTCAGAATGAAGCTGTGACCTTCGAAAAAAAACCACTTCTGGGGTTATTTACAAGGATTCTAATAAAACAAACGAGTATTTTTTTTCTTTTTTTTAAAGGGCAGCAGTGGGATCACTCAGTTCTAATAACTGAGTCGATCAGTCAACAACATGGTCTTGTTGAGCCAGACGTGCCCCTGAGGTGAATGACACTAACAGCTGAAAACCCCCTCAGCTATTGTAATCAGATTACTGTTACTTGAACTTGATGCAAATGATGAACGATGGCGTTCAAAATTGTGAGAGCAGCCAAGCAATTTAGAAAGCCCGCAGCCAGAGGGAGTTAATGAAGGATGCACAGGGAGAATGGCAAACTAATGCTAGAAGCAACACATCAGTGAAATGCTAGCAGAGGCAATATGAAGTTCACACATTAGTAAACAAAACAAATATGAGCTCACTGTTAAATTCTCAAACATTGTTTCATAAGAGATTTACTGAAGATCTATCTGTCTGCCTGTTTATCTAGATAGATCGATAGACCGACAGGTTAGTCTTCCTGTCATCTTCCTGTGGGGTGTGACCAATTCAATTAAAATCCCCACTCATCAGTTGAAAGGGAGACTATTATTTAATTGTGAACTTTGCACAACCGTGGCTGGGATATGGAATTCTTCTTCATTTTTAATACAAAACGTTACATTTTTAAATGTATGAGTATGGGGGCAACTTTTTTAAAGATCTAAGTAGTTTAGATCCGGAATAAGGATCTATCACGTCACAGGAAGGGGGCTCTCACTCTTGCGTCCCCAAGGTTAACTATCTAATAGGATCTAGGAAGGATTAAAGGCCATGGTGGATTGGTCTGGCATGCTTACAGTAGTCTCTACCTGCAGTATTGCTGGGTTGTAGTCTATGTAGTCGCATTTGAGCCAATTCAGAAGCACTCTACCTACATGTGGCCTAAGAGGCTTGCCCAAATGTGTTTCTCACGCTGTACAGCACGCCACCCAAACACATCACTAGAACGCAGCTCATGGCATCCTCGTGTGACTGAGACAGAATGAGTGAGAATGTGAAAGATCAAGGTGACTGCAAAGGACACTTTGTCTATCAGCTCAGTTGGACTTGAAGCAAACGTGAAGAGACTTTACAGACTAGTCAGCTGTATACTTAGGGTCCACCAGACCTCCACCAGGCGTGGTTCTTAGGGGCCTTTCACACAGAATTTTTCACAGCTTCTTAACACAAAGTTAATGCATAAAAACTTGCAAAAGACAAAAATGCCCATCTAAAAAACAGTGCAGATTAAATGCAAGCGCACATGAACATGCAGCATTTTGACAGACAATTTAAACAAATAAACAGGAAAAATGCGAATAAGATTTAATCAGTAGTTTTCAGTTCAATTTTTGTATGTGTGATATGATAGTGCTATCATTGATGATTAGCAGTTACAGATTGTATTATGCTGAGAGTTACTATGACATATTTAGCACAATGAAGTACAGTTGTCAGCTACAACTACAACTCTGTTGAATTGCATATTTTAATTTACCCCCTTCAAACATTTCCAATGAAATTACCTGACTAGCCCTAAACCCAACTAATCAGTCGATGTTGAACCAACTTCTGGCCCTATTTTGCAAGACATCAATCATTTTTGACCAATTCTTATTACTTACTAAAGAACAGTCCAACATTAACAATGCACAAATGGATTTGTTAATAGTTTTTTTCACTTATCAGTCACTTAGAATTAGTATTTTAACCAAAAACTGCTGAAACCTGGGCCATCAAGCGGATTCAGGTGGGAACTTTATCCCAGAAATCACTTAACACCTGTCCTGCTGTATCTCAACCTAATTGTACAGATACTTAAATGAATCTGTTGAATCATTCATAGTCTGTTGACTAATTAAGAGTGTAATTAGATGAAGGGAAGTAGGCTGATGCTAAGTTCCTTAAATCTGTCTGTATCATGTCACAAACAAATGTCATGGATGCATTGTATACATGATTAATGTTTTAACTCAAACTATGTATTCCTCATTGAAGTGCAATTCAACAAACCCTACCAAAGCGTCATGCCCGATTTACGATTTACCTTTATAAATAAATTCACATATCGTTAAGCATATTTTCTTGAGTTCAAAGAAATAAAAATGGGTTGAGTTTAGGGCTGACCGATATATCGCATGCGATTGTCACGCGCATTTCGTCAGTAAAGCCGGTTCCCTGATCACCGCTAAATCGCCATCACCTGCTTTCAAATGGAGCGGTATTTAATAGACACAGCCGTAGATCACTGACAAACCACGCAATATTGCGTTCATTATCGAAGGCGATTCATCTGCGATATGAACGCGATATTGTGTAGCTTGTCAGTGAACTACGGCTCTGTCTATTAAATGGCGCTCCATTTGAAAGCAGGTGATGGCGATTTAGCGGTAATCAGGGAACCGGCTTTACTGACGAAATGTGTGTGACAATCACATGCGATATATCGCCCAGCCCTAGTTGAGTTCATATAAGCATTTGGAGATACAAAACGCATGGGTGGTGGTAGACTAATGGTTAAAGTTCTGGATTGATAGTAGATTAATAGTTAAAAGTGCACCAACACATAAGAGTAACAATTTTTACTTTGCTCTGGAAACTGTTTCTGCAATTAAAGGCACAATATGTCGCTTTTCACCACTAGAGGTCGCCTATTCAGAACAAAGATGATGCTGAGATTGAGCGCAGATTCATGGGAGATGTCATCTTCACCAGCAGGTGGAAAGGAATCGGGATGGGACTCGGGTAGAAATCATGTTCATGGATGAGATTATTATCCTTACTGTAGTATTAAGTAGAGCAGGAAGTGCTGTTGGAGCTGAATGAGGCCGCTGGAGTGATTGCTAATGACAGATGAGTACGACATATCTCGAGAGCAGTGGAGCTTTTATTATGCCGCAGTCGCCGCTTCCACTTCTTCCAGTCAAGCGTATGTGGGGTAACGCAGCGCTGTTTTATCATATTAGATGAGTGTGCTGAAAATGATGTTATAACTTTACTTTGTGCGTACGCTCAGTGGCTGCTATGAGACACTTCTTGCGCACTGCAGTAAGCATTAGAATATCATATTAATATAATCAAGAAAATGAGATTCAAACAATAAGACTAAATGTGTTGAGCTATATAACAATAATTAGTTTTCTGTCTATAAATGTATCCAAAACAGTTGTTCCCTTGTCTAATAAAGCATAATATATTAAAGCGTCTTTGGTGTTTCCATGGTTTCTACAAAATAAAACTGGAAATCAAGGTAACGCAGGTTTGATGTCATTGATAGGCAACGCACGGACACGGTCCGTGTCCTGGTTAAAATTGTTTATTTCTCTGGATTTAAACATTCTTGGAAACACCTGGGATAATGTAAGTACACAAGTCAACAAATATATAACATTGTTCTAGTGGTTTTGGGATATTTTAATTCAAAAATATTACATATTGTGCCTTTAAAGTACTTAAAGTTACTAAAGCAGGAAACAAAAATGACATGCAGCCATAGAAAGCCATTGTCAATCTTAAAAATAAAACCAAATGACAAAACAGATGTCATTTTTGTTTGAAAACAAGAATCATTTGAGAGAGAAAAAAGACTAGTTGAGATCTGCAAGATTGTGATGATTAAAATATTTGCTTTCAGGTTAGCTTCGACAAAGATCAGTCAGTTGAAACGAGGTAAATATTATCTTAAACTCAGCTCAAATCGACCATACTATTCAACAAAAATGCCTCAGCATACACATTACTAGTCTCTTAAAAGACTAGTTATTCTGGTTACATCAAATAGGAGGTAATTCCAAACTCCTTACTTTCCATAGAGCGTTTATGTAACCCATGTGGTTCTTTGGCATTACTCTGTAATCTCTTGTCAAATTTCACAGTAACATGAACACTGTAGTGTAAAATGTAACTAAAACCATGTAGGACATTGCTCAGAGTTTGTGACATTAGCATGAACAGGTGTCCTTAGTACAGATATATTGAGATTTGTTCACCTAACGTATCAGGTTAAAGTACTTAATGAGGAACCTTGTCCTTTGTTGACCACATATTAAGTCTAACATGTCCAGCTATCACAAGGGTTTTATATGACACTTACATATTTACATAAAGCAAATGAAAACAGTTCTGTAGTTGTGTGTATATAGAATGAGAAAATAGAGCGACTCATTTTTTTTTTTCCTTTTCAATTAAGGTCATCAGATAATTAAGTAAATGATTTGTATTTTCATTTGACAATAATACAATTATAAAAACTCAGTGATGACATACCAAATATACATGTATTCTTCAGTTACACTTTATTTTAAGGTTTCAGTATTACAGATTAATTATACATTTAAGTACTGAGTAATGATGATTAACTGTGTTTACTTAGGGTGAATGTTTGGCTTAGGTTTAATTGCATGTAATTATGCATAATTTCTTGTTATTACTACAGTATCTATATGTGTAACAGTGACACTAAAATAAAGTGTTATCCATTCTTTCAGGGAACAAAAGACATTTGCAAATATTTTTAGCCAATATAATCAACATCTAAGTATCTAACGCCACCTAAAACCAAAACATAACAGAAAAACAAACATAAAGGAAGAAATAGATTAGGTTTGCAAGATTTTCTCTCACGTTTTCCTAAAACCATATGGCTATTCATTCTGAACAAAAGCTTTAATCATTACATTCAAGTAAAGTATCTGCAGTGTAAAGCTGAACTAACATTAATCCTTCAAATAAATGCCAAAATTATATCACAGTCTCTAAATGACACTGATTGACAAAGAATCTGAACCATACCTACTGAAGTCAATTCACATCCTTTAAATAGTTATTTTCTTGGAGAGAAAAAAAGGTCTCTCACCTGCAGTCAGTCACAGAGTTGAGGCAAGTTAGTCCATTCCAAACACACTGATCAGATTGAGAGGGATTTGCTTTAGAGAAGATAATTTTAACTCTCTCCACTCCCCCATCCCTCCCTCTTATTTTCTATCAGTCCTCTTTAAATTTCGCAGCTTTGATGTGTGTTGCCTTAAAAAAAGATTATGGTGTTTTTCACACTGTTTTCAGATTAAACTATTTAGCCTCACTATGATGTTTATCTTAACATTGAGATATGGGTAAAAAATACTGCTGTAATTGTAACTATAGTGTCAAAGATACTTGCTGGAAATAGAGCTCCTCATAAGAATCAGAATAATGACTGGTTACCCATGTGATAGATTATATCCTTAAACTAGAGAAGTGTTTAAAATCAGCACACTAAGTAATTCTCCTTATGGTTGAGAAAGGGATGGTTATATAGAAGACGAAAATAACCTTTGTGTAGAGATACTTCTGAGAGGAGATGGTCACCAGTTATCCAACAGTCATGAAGTCAAATTAGGTAACATAGGGGCCAAAGGTTCCCCAAGTTTAATGGATCTTTTGATTGTATTTTCTCTTAATACACTAAATAGCAACAAACACCACCACAGTATACTTGCCTAATCACCTATTCTTAAACACTGATCCATGAGGTTGTTGTGTGACACAAGACTGGTAATTAATTGAACAATTAAATTAAACAACAATTCTATATATACATACAGTACAGTCCAAAAGTTTGGAACCACTAAGATTTTTAATGTTTTTAAAAAGTTTTGTCTGCTCACCAAGGCTTCATTTATTTAATTAAAAATACAGTTAAAAACATTAATATTGTGAAATATTATTACAATTTAAAATAACCGTTTCCTATTTGAATATATTTGACAAAGTAATTTATTCCTGTGATGCAAAGCTGAATTTTCAGCATCATTACTCCAGTCTTCAGTGTCACATGATCCTTCAGAAATCATTCTAATATGCTGATCTGCTGCTCAAGAAACATTTAATGTGTACAATTGAACAAAATATTTGTGTACGATATTTTTTTTCAGGATTATTTGATGAATAGAAAGTTCAAAAGAACAGTGTTTATCTGAAATCTAATCTTTTGTAACATTATAAATGTCTTTACTGCCACTTCTGATTGATTTAATGCATCCTTGCTGAATAAAAGTATTAATTTCTTTAATTTCTTTAAAAAAAAATACAAATAAAAATTCTTACTGACCCCAAACTTTTGAACGGTAGTGTATAATGCTACAGAAGCTTTGTATTTCAGATAAATGCTGTTCTTTTGAACTTTCTATTCATCAAGGAATCCTGAAAAAAAAAGTACACAACTGTTTTCAACATTGAAAATAATCATAAATGTTTATTGAGCAGCAAATCAGCATATTAGACTGATTTCTGAAGGATCATGTGACACTGAAGACTGGAGTAACAATGCTGAAAATTCAGCTTTGCATCACAGGAATAAATTACTTTGTCAAATATATTTAAATAGTACACAGTTATTTTAAATTGTAATAATATTTCACAATATTACTGTTTTTTACTGTATGTTTAATTAAATAAATGTAGCCTTGGTGAGCAGACGAAACTTTTTTTAAAAACATTAAAAATCTTAGTGGTTCCAAACTTTTGGACTGTACTGTGTATATATATATATATACATACATACATACATACATACATACATACATACACAGTTTTCGTATGCTTTTGTTATTTTTAATTTTTTTTTTCTATTTAGATTTGTTTTATTTTTTATTTCAGGTTTAGTTTTAGTAATTTTTGTACTTCAACTATTTTAGATTTATTTCAATTAACAAAAATATTTGTTTTTTTAAACAATAACACTGCTACAGTGCAATTTTATTTTTGCAGTATCTAAGCTTTATGTAACATCTCACCTGTAAATTATTATAGGTTTTTTTTTTAGTAGTAACTTTCAGTCATTTTAGTACTTCAACTTATTTTATTTCAGTTAATTGCTAGGTAAAGATTTCTAATTTTTGTTTAAACTTTTTTATATTTACAAATGTACAAATGCAAAAAGGTGTTTGTGATCCTGATGTCTTTGCATTGCTACAATGCTTTATACATTTTTATAATCCTTATATATAATGTCTCATATTTGGCATTAAGTTAAAATCTTATCTGTGGTTCCAAAATGCAGTAATAAATATGTAGGGAAAATCCAGATCACTGACTGATCTCATACTGTCCCATAATTGTACTTAAGTAAGTTTCACAATCCAAATCTCCACCTTGCTTCACACTAATTGTGTTGGCTAAGGTGCTAAACTTAGACTATCAAGTCAGTGTTGACCCTACACAGCCTCGTTATAACATCCTGGTAATAGATTCTTCTCAGGTGACCTGTGAACAAACTTGCTTGCACACCCATAGAGTTGCCAACTTCAGCAGAAGGAAATAGAGGACACTCTTGGTTTCTTTTAGAAAACGAAGGAAACTTTTAGTTTATTTAAATCACATTTGCTTTTTCACTGCATTTGTAACAATGATACTTCAATGTGAAAAGATACACTGGCAACTAACCATCCATTATATAATGGGCATCAGTCCTAAATCTAGTCATACATACACACATCCGATGCCAGCTGGCCTAAAAAGCGAAAGAAAGAAAGGTATTCAGTGAGGTATTGAACAGCAAGACAGAGATAAGTAATAGAAATACAAAGTTCTCTCATGAAACTGACACAGGCTAATAGGTCCTTAACTCAACCTGCTTGCAATCAAGTCATTCTCTATAGGGCTCATCTGATTGGTTCCTGCTGATATCAGTAGCCAGTGAGCTCGCTGCTCAACCTTCAAATACTTAGCATTTGCTGTAGCAGTGCAGCGTGGTTCAAGAAACCCTCCACCTGTATAGATCTGTTACGGGTAATTCATGTGCGCTATATTGCACAGCAGCAGCATGACTTACTTGCTCACAGCAGCGTGCTGTGTATGAATTGGCAACAGCAATAACCAACATCAGCAGTAGAGTAGCAGATCTATTCAGCCAATATCAAAAATATCAACACTGTCACACTCAACCCATTACCACCATATATACAAATGTATGGCAAAACAAATGATTCCACATTTTAGTAATCAATTAGCTAATTTAAGCAAAATGGACAAATAATGCAAAAAAAACATGCCACAACTCCTGTGGGTAACCCTTAAACAACGTCACCAGAGGATCTGGTTCTAATCTGCCACAAAGACTGCTGAGACTGTCTCAAATAGCCTACAGATCGCCAATAATGCTCCAGATTGGGGCCTGTCCAAGTGAGGCATCTGCACATTTACACCTACTGCATGGAAGGCTAGTTCCTGAGTACTTTCTTTCTTAACTATGGACATATGGGGCCTGGTGCACTACTTTAAATTGGATGGGCGAGTACCTTGCACACACTGATGAAGAGTGAACTTGCCAGATGACAAAATTCCATGTGTCTTGTGAGAGTGGTCTGCCAACATCCTCCTCACAGGCACTCTGGAGTTAAAATAAAGCACCTGCTATTAGACTGTGAAGAGACTGCAGTGTGGCAAATGCACCCTTGGAAATAAATCGGCAATGACAGCTAGAACTGAATGTGATGCCTGACTCTGAATTGATTATTGGTTAAATGTACCAATTGCTTTACACATGCATATATCTTTACAGAATTCAATTTATATCTGTTTTTCGGTGCAAGGACGAGACGTCGCTCACATGAGAATGCAGCAATGGAACCTTTTCACATTTCTGGGGTTCTCAGAAGTGGAAGTCGTCATAGACGACAGCAAACAAATATTGAGAGATTGATACAGCAGTCAGAAGGGAGAATGATGTGAAATTTGCCATCAGTCCCTTAGCCATTGTATTAGAAACACTCTCGCAGCAGTTTTAAAAAAAAAAAAAAAAAAAAAACCTGCCAAGGTAAAGTATAGTGTTATAAATGTATTAAAAAAAAATTAAACATTAAAACTTTAGTAGATTTCAGATGTTGATAACTGTGGAAACGCATCATCACAGTCCGTGAAAAGGGTCCATAGCAAACAACAATGATCCAACAATCAAATGAATTCGGATGACAAAGTCCCACCCTACATTTTTTTTCTTGTTCGAGAAGCCGTTTCACTTGGATATATGTCACAACAGGGAAGAAAAGACTATCGCAACTTCCGTTTCATGCCGACTTTAAGTACGATAAGTTGTCAAGGACGGGGAATGATATAAGTGATAATGACAATTACAACAAAAAAATGTATCACAAAACAGACGATGAGTCCGAAATCTAATACTTCCCTACTATATATTATGTGAAATGAAGTACGCCAACAGAGAAATATGTCTGAATACATATGAAAAACAATATAGGTGAAAAGTCCCCGGATGACCTACTACTTCCTCCTAGATTCTGAAGTGCTCATTTTACTATTCCATGAGGCCATAGGAGAGGATTTAAGAATGGAAGTGGAGCAACGCAACTGATGCTGGTGGGTCACATGACAGTTTCAACATGGCGGATGTAGTATTCATACTACCCATACTCATGCTATATAAATTGTACCTTTTTAAAGGTCGCCAAGTAAGTTCAAATTCAAATGTACACTGTAAAACCCACTAAGTTGTGGTCACTCAAAACATTTAAGGAAACCAATTGCCGTAAACTAGTTTAAAGTTTTAAAACCAATAAGTATGAGTACTGTAAACTCATATACATTGAGTTAAATTCACTTATATTTTAGTGTTGGTTTAGTCAGAGTAAACAACTTAATAAAAAAAATCTTTGTTTTATTAAAGGTGCAGTATGTAATAATTCTGTCCTCTAGAGGTCGCTAGAAGCCTATTCAAAACAAAGACGTAGCTTGATGACGCCAAGTTTGAGAGCGGAATCTTGGGACATGTGGTTTCCACCTCAACGGACGGTGCAAAAGAATTAGGGATAGGACTCGGGAAGAAATCATGTTCATGGATGAGATTATTAATGTTACTGTAGCATGAAGCAGAGCAGGACAGAGTGTTGTTGGAGCTGAACGAGGAGCTGGAGCGATTGCGCAACACACGCCTCACGAGCTGAGGAACTTTTTTTATGCTACAGTCGCCGGCGCCGCTTCCGCTATTCCGGTCATGAGTATGAGGTAACACAGCTCTGTTTATCATATTACATATGTTTGAGTGTGTTGAAAATGTTATAACATTATTCTGTGCATTCACTCGGTGGCTGCTGTGAGACACTTGTTGCACACTGCAGTAAGATTTTAGATTATCATATTAAATGCTGGATGGCTTGTGTTGATAAATTGCATGCAATTCATTTTAAAATGTATTGTATGATGGAAAAAATTCTGTATTACTGTTCCTAAAAATAAAGCTGCATCTGATTATGCTATGTTAGCAACTTAACAAAATAGTGTTTTTCTCTAAGGCAAAAAAAACAAAGAAAATTTAAACAAGACTAAACGTGTTTAGCTACAGTATATAACAATTACTTTGTCTATATATATCAAAACAGTTGTTCCCTTGTCTATTAAAACATGTAATATATTGAAGCGTCTTTGGCGTTTCCATGGTTTCTACAAAATAAAACCGAAAACCGAGGGTAATGCGGGTATAACGCAATTGACAGGCGACTCCTCACACGTCCCGGAGCCTTGGTTAAAATTGCAATTTTCTCACAATTTACAAATAGTTGGAAACATTTCGGATATTGCCAGTACACAAGTGAGCAAAATATATAACACTGGCCTAGTGGTTTTTGGATATTTTACTGCAAAAATATTACATATTGCACCTTTAATTCAGTTTGAATTCAGGTAACAAATCCAAGTCTTAACAACTATATCTTTACTTAAATGGTTTGAGTAAACAGATTGCCATAAATGGTTTAAGTTCATCAAACTCAAAGTGATAAAGTTACATAAGACAAAGCAAAAAACTCATTTTGTTGTCAATTTTTGTAACAAGTGGGGTGGGGCCGAGAGTCGTGGAAGCAGAGCAAGGCCAGTGTGGTGCACAGGTGTCTCTCATTAACAATCACATCACCAGCATCGTTCTCACCCTCCTCATGTTAATTACATACAGTTAATTTACATAAACATCACATTTAGATCTTCATGGTTAAATGACAGATTGCAAATAACACATGTTATTATAACTATCAAAGAGACTATCATTATATACTTGCATGTATATAATCAAACATACAGTATATAGGGTCTTAAAAGTTTTGCAGCCCATCCTCAACCTAACCACAGGCTCTTCTCTTTACCACAATGGTAACCCTACAAAACTAACATAACAGAATCCCCTGTAATCCCAACAATGTGACAATAACCTGCTGGAGTGCCCTTGACAGCCACCAGAGGGCACTCTACCCCAGACATTCTCACTACCACAGACTTCATATCTCATCATCCTGCTGGATCTGAAGATGATCGGGTTTTCTGTCACGGAATGCTCTGAGACTTTAGTTAAGATCCAGTTGCAGTTTAATTGGGAAATCCAAAATCAACATCATACGCCAGGCAAAGGGTAAAAATACTTGCAGAAACAAGAAGCCGTGGAGAGTGCTCAGAAGTGCAGAGTGACAACTACAAAAACACGATGGCAAATGATAAACATGGCATGGTTTGAATAGACAGAAGCTGACATTGAAATGAGTTACAGCTGAATGCAATAATGATGAGTCCAGACAAAGGATGATGGGATATGAAGTCCATGAGAGTACCCTCTGCTGGTTGTCAAGGGCACTCCAGCAGGTGATCATGACAAACATTATTAACTTATGTGGGTATATCCAAATATTGATCCTTGGAAGTCATAATACGTGTAAAAAATCCCGAGGAAAAGTAAGCATACAATGAATATGTGCATACTGTAAAACCCTGACTACACCACTGATTGGCAGTATTAATTAATCAGATTACAATCAAATGATGGAGAAGAATATAATAAGCTGGCTTATTATATCCAGCAAATTATCCAATTATGTTGGAGATTTCTGATCGAACTGCTGCTATTGTAGGCTCAGGATCAGTTGAATGGCTTCCGTTGCTGGTGTTGTGTAATCATCTACTTACAGATGTAATTGATCCTTAATTAACAGCTCCTGCACTGATTACTCCGTAGGCCACTCTTCTTTGTTTGGTAAGAGCTATGGTGACTCTCTGACCTTTGACTCTTACTTTTAATCATTTGCTCTATGCATTATCTGTTCTGTAGGATTGTTCAGGAAAAGAGTATGGACAGGAATGACATGAATGAGAACGACTAAGTAGCAAATCAGACATAGTTTTTCATTGTATGAAGCTAGGCAGTAATCTCTTTATCTCTTTCTCTCCTATGCGTCAGGACAAAGCCTAAAGCTCACACGCACACTCTTGGATGGCACACACGGAGGCAGTGAGGCATTATGGGCAGGGTGGGCTATTAACCTTTTTGCCCACTATCCACAATGGCTGATCAATGCTGCATTTATGAACTGAGTAAAAAAGAATCCAGTTCTTTTTGCTTTCACAATGGAATGGAATTGAAAGTGGAATTGTATTAAATTTGTGCAATTACGAAATAATATTTGAAACTGCACTAATGCCAAAATAAAGCAAACCTCTGGTGCTCACTATAAGACAAAATTAATGGACAATCATATATATATAAAATTTAAGCTTTTAAAAGCACTTAACCATGTGACTATAGAGGCACATAAGTAATTTGTGTTTGAGACCCCTTTTATAGAGGATTAATTCCTTGTCAGTAACATAAAAATAGGCAGATGCTATATTATACCTTGTTTAATAGGCTGATTGGATTTCTGGAGATGTGTTGAGACACCTCTGCCTGCTGGTGCCACCTACAGGTCAGTGTTAGTAAAGCAGAGGGTTTTGTAGAGGTTAGTGAGTGCACAAACCAGAGCCATCGCCATGCTGATCACATAAGACTGCAGCACACTGCCTGTCTCTTTCTCGGTGGCTCTCCTTTCTTGTCGGTCTGATAAGGCTACATCATACAAATGAGCACCACCCATGTCAGTACATCATAGATACATTGAAAGGATTGAATAAAGATTGGACTATCAGCATGGTGAAGTTGCAATCATCTCAACAGCACATATTTAAAAGAACACTTCACCTTCACATCAACACAAACCTGTTTGACGTCTTTTTTTTTTCTTCAAAAAGATGATGATAGCCTTAGTCAGCATTTACTCTAATTGCATTGAAAACAGATGTAATGATGCATGTGGACGGTGACTGAGGCTGTCGTTCTGCCTAACCTGTTAACTGTCACTCCACTTTTTGAGCTTAGATCTAAACTTACATGGTCGTAATTCAAGAATGTTTTGCAATACAGACCTAAGGTTGATCTCTTTAAAGGTGAATGCTTTTTCACAAGATGTAATATAAGTCTAAGGTGTCTCCTGAATGTGTCTGTGAACTTTCAGCTCAAAATACCCCATAGATTTTATTTATCAATTTTTTTAATTGCCTATTTTGGGGCATCATTAACTATACACTGATTTTGGCAGCGCGCCGCCCCTTTAATTCGCCTGCTCCCTGCCACACGAGCTCTCGACTATATTACAGTGCATTTACAAAGTTCGCACAGCTAATATAACCCTCAAATGGATCTTTACAAGATGTTCGTCATGCATGCTGTATGCACGCTTCGAATTATGTGAGTAAAGTATTTATTTTGATGTTTATGTTTGATTCTGTATGAGTTTGAGGCTGTGATCCGTGGCTAACGGCTAATGCTACACTGTTGGAGAGATTTATAAAGAATGAAGTTGTGTTTATGAATTATACAGACTGCAAGTGTTTAAAAATGAAAATAGCGACGGCTCTTGTCTCTGTGAATACAGTAAGAAACGATGGTAACTTTAACCACATTTAACAGTACATTAGCAACATGCTTACGAAACATTTAGAAAGAAAATTCACAAATATCACTAAAAATATCATGCTATCATGGATCATGTCAGTTATTATTGCTCCATCTGCCATTTTTCGCTGTTGTTCTTGCTTGCTTACCTAGTCTGTGCACAGATCCAGATGTTAATACTGCCTTTCCTTGTCTAATGCGTCGAATGGGCTGGCATATATGCAAATATTGGGGTCATACATAATGATCCCGACTGTTACGTAACAGTTGGTGTTATGTTGAGATCCGTGTGTTTTTCGGAAGTCTTTTAAACAAATGAGATTTATATAAGAAGGAGGAAGCAATGGGGTTTGAAACTCAGTGTATGTCTTTTCCATGTACTGAACTCTTGTTATGTAACTATGCCGAGGTAAATTCAAATTTTGATTCTAGGGCACCTTTAAAGAAGATGCTCAGCAGAAAAAGACAGCACTTAAAAATGTTAATGGCATGTTAACGGTTTTCACAGAATGAATTTTGAGAGTTTAAGCTTTCAAATGATATCTAATTTATGATTACTAAAATATGTGGGGAAAAGGCAATAAAAAAAGTGTGCCAAGTGTCCAGTGTTGCCATGTCTGCAGTTTTCCCGCAGAATTCGACTACTTTAACGCTGTTGCCGTGGGTTGTTTTTCACGTCCCCCGCAGATTGTTGGCCAATCAGAAGCCTGGAAAAAAGGTTATTACCGGTTCCGATGTTGTGCCGAACTCTGACCTCTGCCAAATTATAGAGTACCACAGAGATGACGTGTTTTTGTAGGTCAACCCGGAAGTTAGCGGTACACGGGTTCCCTCGATCGAAAGCCTATTCATTTTTCCCATAGACTTTTGGAAAATCGCAGAAAATAAGCTCTGTGTTTAACAAACGGGTTATGACACTTACATGTTTTTTCTATCAAGATAATCTTTACAAGTTAAAACAACTTTTATAAATTTTGAAGCCTAAATAAAGTCGTCAGATATAAAAAGCAAACAGTAGGCTATAAACGGACTACAGCACACCATGGTCGCGGATCAACGTCGTCACCACCAAACTTCCTCAAACTGTATTTAAAAAACAACTTTATTTAAAAACATGCTCGCTGATTATAATCTGCGCTGTGTATGAATACTTAACCACTTTTTCATGAGAAATGCTGTCCAAATGTCCTGTTTGTCATGATGACGTCTAAAGTCCCTGCCAAAGGAAGTAGTCCATTTTAGCACTTTGTTAGCAACCGCCGTTTATAAGACACAATAAAGGTTTAAAAAAAATCACAAGCGGGTTATAACTGGTGTGTTTTATGTCATAGATCAAAACGTGAAAATATTTAGAGGCTTTGTTAACCACAGACCTTAAAACCCATTCAAAAAACCCCATAGACTTTACGGCGTTGGAACCAGAAGCCCTAAAATGCTAACTTGCTTTCTACAAAAATGCGTCATCCCTGAGGTACTCTATTACCCCCATAGTATTGGTAGGTTTAGGGTTAGGTGTAGGGGAGAGGTTAGGATTAGGCGTGGGATTAGGATTAGCAGTCAGATAGCAACTTCAACAAGAGGGGTAATAATTTGGCAGGGAGTCAAAATTGGGCACAACACCGGTTCCGACATCACAAGCCAAAATCTCCAGTTTCACCGTCTACACGACAACACTGTAATTGGAGTTTCTAAAAATCTTCACCCTGGCAGGAGTTTTCAAAAATGTTTGGTTTCAGTGACCGGATACTGCGTTTGTCTGTGTGGACAGGGCGTCAGTTTCAAACTGGGCAAAAACTTTTCAAAATGAGCCAGTATACAAATTTATGCATGGATATGAAAAATTTGACTCTTTATACTGATATAGTGATAAATAATAGCATGTTTCTTAGGCTTCTTTGCATCAGCTGTAAATGAGAAACACAGTTTAACATGTTTGGTATGAGCTATTTTTGAGCCAAATAATATAAGCGAATTGAGGGAAATTTTATCTTTTAGCTTTTTTTTTTGTAAACTTTTTTGTGAACTCTTATTGTGTACACAACAGGAACAAGTGTGCATAATATGCGTGATGACTGCATCAACCACAATGTGTAGGTGTTGTTGCCTATGATTAAAATGACATAACCCCATGAAATAACTGTTGCCATAATTCATGAAATTAATCATTAAGGAGTCATGCAAATGTTCTTTTACAGATGTCAACCTAAGAAACAAGCTATCAGAAGAGTTCTAGACACAGCAACATCTTACTTCCACTAAAAGAACACAAAATCACATAGGTAAAATGCATTTATGAATAAATACAAATGTAAATGTATTTATTTTACCTAGTGGTGAAATAGACACTGTACAGTAGGCACCCCTCATGCACGTCCACAGTAATAATTCACTTGACATGCCACCATGACATCAAAAGTGGACTTTAAATTTGGCTAATAGGTTACACATAACTCACATTTAAATAGCATCTGTAAATAGATACTTTAACCACCCTACTTAGTTGTCAGTGAAATCTTGCATTGTGATATCAGGGACGTTCCTGTTTGCATTCCTGTTAAACAAATCTGTTGCCTTGTTCTCCATTTCCATTTGGTGAAACTGACACTTTACATTTTAAATGTGTTCTTGGTCTTATTGTAAATAGTTTATTAGTTTCTTCATAATCTATCATCAAATAAAATTATGTATGAGCTATTGAATGAAGCTACCTATTAGCCAGATAGTTACTGTATGTAGTCATTGTTTTAGCAAACTTGAAGGTCTAACTCCAATTTTATGACGCCAAAATGTAATGATATAACACCCAATATACATTAAATGAAATTTCACGGAAGAGGAATAGGGCCAAGCAATAATAAAAAAATAAAACCATCTCGAGATTAAAGTTGTTAAATTTCGAGAAAAATCTTGTTAAATTTCGAGAACAAAGTCGAAATAAAATGTTGAGAATAAACTCGTTAAATTTCGAGAAAAAAGTTGAGATAAAATGTTGAGAATAAACTTGATAAATTACGAGAAAAAAATAATTAAATTGAGAAAAAGTTGAGATAAAATGTTGAGAATAAACTCGATAAATTATGAGAAAAAAATAATTAAATTGAGAAAAAGTTGAGATAAAATGTTGAGAATAAACTTGTTAAATTACGAGAAAAAAGTCGAGATAAAATGTTGAGAATAAAGTCATTAAATTATGAGAAAAAAGTCATTAAATTACGAGAACAAAGACGTTAAATTACGAATTTGTTCTCATCATTTAACGACTTTTTTCTCGTAATTTAATGACTTTATTCTCAACATTTTATCTCGACTCTTTTCTCGAAATTTAATGACATTTTTCTCATAATTTAACAAATTTGTTCTCGTAATTTAATGACTTTATTCTCAAATATTTATCTCGACTTTTTTCTTGAAATTTAACGAGTTTTTTCTCGTAATTTAACGAGTTTAATCTCGAGATGGTTTTATTTTTTATTATTGCTTGGCCCTAATCCTCTTCCATAAAATGCAATGATGGCTTAAGCAAAATAAAAATAAATAAATAAATAAATAAAAGTCATTGTTTTAGCAATTAAGGTCTGACTCCAATTTTATAACACCCAAATATAATGATATAATTAATTCCTCACAATAATTCCTCAAATACAGACTAAATAATAAAAAAAACAGCTTTAGCAAAAGAATAATAAAAAATAAAATAATAAAATACAACATTTTTAAATTAAATTAACATACAAATTTTAAAAATACAAATAATTCCTTAACAAATAAAATAAAATAATTTGTTTGACCTGCATTGTTTTAGCAGATCTACAGGTACAATTTTATAATTAAATTGTCTAAATAATTTAATAATAATAATAATAAGTTAGACATAGGCACTGTAGAAGTTTTACTTCTTTGTGCTGTGCAGGCAGTATAAACCAATACTTAAAGTAAATTTCAATGCTTGAAATACTGTCACTGCTTCAGGATTCCAGGCCTCATTTTCCCAGAATTACCCTCACAAACACCCATAGACATGCATGCTGTAACCTCAACTCTTGAGTGGGCTCAGTGCCATGCTTTTTAATATCATTAACAGGTGGCTTTCTAAAATAGAATCAAGAAATGCTCACACATGTACTCGCACACATAGCAACGCAAGGAGATACAACCATCATGCTAGCATGGAGACGCACACTGAAATCTCTCAGAGACATTCAGCAGGGCAGCCATGAAGTAACAATTGACAGACAGACTAGACCCAATGCCAACGACCCTAAAAAAAAAAAAAAAAAATCATTGATATCATTATGCCCGGACATGGGCGTGATCTTTTTCAGACGCAAACAACCCCCCACCCCCAACTCACGGTGTACCATGTCGATGTCCTCCCTCTTTAAAGCCCTCTTGTGTACTTTCTGTCCGTCTCAGAGAAAACCCCTCTGCAAACCGGCCTTCACGTATTCGACACTCGACAGGTCAGCTGCTTGTTTGTGCTGTTGTGATTCACTGTAGAAGTACTTGCTTTGTCAACACTGCTAAGTTACAATTAAAAGGAATAATATTTGTTTTGTTGCAAAAGAAATTTAATTCTTGTCAGTCTGGAGCTTATTACTAATATATGCTTGCTTGACCATCAAGTCATGTTTAATGTTTTTTTCTCTCTTTAGTATATAGTATTACTGTTTTTTTTTTCACATACTGTATGCTGTGGTTCACATCTGAAAGATTTTGGTTAGTATTTTCTGCAAGCTAATTTAATGAAGTCAATTAAGCACTGCATGAAATATTTTTAGATGTCGCATTTTATATACAGAGAAATTAGCTTTATTGCAGCATAAATGGTATAATGAAAGCATTCAAATGAAAGCATTTAATGAAAGCATTCAAATAAAGTGTAACATTTACTTTGTTACTATTAAATCAAACAAGTAAAGGTTTTTGCTGATTATTGAAAAAAATATAAAAGGTCAACAATTTACTTTATTTATTGGTGGTGGGTGGTGCTGAAGGGTTCTATAGTAAGACCAAATCAAAATCATGGGGGTTTGTTGTGATGCTCAGCAGCACAACAACAACAACAGCAACAACAAATCATTTAATGGTGCCATCGAATGGAAAATTGAATTTACCTTGTTGAATAACAAGAGTTTAGTACATGGAAATGACATACAGTGAGTCTCAAACACCATTGTTTCCTCCTTCTTATATAAATCTCATTTGTTTAAAAGACCTCAGAGAAACAGGCGAATCTCAACATAACACCGACTGTTACGTAACAGTCGGGATTATTAATATGTACGCCCCCAATTTTTGCCCATGTTCAAGGCATTAGACAAGGGCAGCCAGTATTAACATCTGGATCTGTGCACAGCTGAATCATCAGACTAGGAAAGCAAGCAAGGAAAACAGCGAAAAATGGCAGATGGAGCGATAATAACTGACATGATCCATGATAACATGATATTTTTAGTGATATTTGTATAAGTGAGATTTGTATTAGTGATAATTGTCTTTCTAAATGTTTCGTTAGCATGTTGCTAATGTACTGTTAAATGTGGTTAAAGTTACCATTGTTTTTTACTGTATTCATGGAGACAAGACTGTCATTATTTTCATTTTTTAAACACTTGCAGTCTGTATAATTCATAAACACAACTTCATTCTTTATAAATCTCTCCAACAGTATAGCATTAGCCGTTAGCCACGGAGCACAGTCTCAAACTCATTCAGAATCAAATGTAAACATCCAAATAAATACTATACTCACATGATCGGATGTATGCATGCAGCATGCATGACGAACACTTTGTAAAGATCCATTTTGAGGGTTATATTAGCTGTGTGAACTTTGTTTATGCTGTTTAAGGCAAGCGCGAGCTCCGGGGGTGGGGAGCGTGAGCAATTAAAGGGGCCACAGCCTGAATTGATGCATTTCTAATTATGCCCCAAAATAGGCAGTTAAAAAAATGTATTAAAAAAAAATCTATGGGGTATTTTGAGCTGAAACTTCACAGACACATTCAGGGGAAACCTTGAACTTATATTAAATCTTGTAAAAAAACGTTCGATGGCACCTTTAACAATCATGCTGATAACTACCTACATTGGCTAAAAAAAGCCAAGTATATGGGTCACTGACGAATAAGGTTTTTAAAAGTGTAAAAAAAAAAAAAAAAACATAATGGAGATATAATTAATTTTGAATTTTTATTCAGTGTTAACAATGCAATTATGTGTTTTTTATAATCAATTAACACTGCTTTTGTCATTTGTTACAAGATAGATGAAATTTGTCACCAAAAAAGTCATTAAGTTTAACCAAAATTATGGTTTTACCGAATGATACCGAACAATGCTAACATGCTGATATCTAGCTAACTAGCTAACAAAAGGACAATCAAACCTTTTATATTTAGTACAAGTTAAGGTTATTTAGTAAAATATTACAACAACTTTAATGTTTTATAGCAGTTGTACCGAATGACCTGGGGCCCGTTTCAATAAGGAGGTTCAACTAACTCTGAGTTGACTTACTCTGAGATGGGAAACTCTGAGTTTTCTGTTTCAGAACAGCTGAATTGAGTTAGTTCAATCGACTCTGAGTAGGTAGACTGAGTTAAGCACGTGCACCACGACTATGAAAAGCCATCATCAATGAAGCTCTGATATTCCGATTCACCATGGCAACAGCGTATGACAAAATGACATCTGCATACTTCAGAGTCAATGCAAGTTTAATTCTTACCACTGTTATATTATCAAAGGTGAAAACTGGTAGAATGGTAAGTTATTGACATCCGACACACTACTGTCTACACCACTGCAGCTACAAGAGCAGCGGAGCTACTGTAAATTTGCACTTAGTAATAGACACTCCAAATAATCTTGTTTTCCGTTTGCATTGAGATTATTTTAATTACCACACTGGCAGATATTGATATTTTTACTTAAATAAAATGCACTTAATTTAGACCCCCCCCCCCAGGAAACAAGTATCTAAATATCTTATATTATTTTCTTATATGCAAAATCCATCTTTATTTAAGTATTTTTAGATATTTGTACTTGAAATAGGACAAAAAATACTCAGTACAAAAATCATTTTTCCAGTTTGAATGAATGAGTGAACTATTTAAACATCACTTGCACTTTAAAAAGAGGGAGGAGACCGAAGGAAACTCTGGGTTTACCGAAGAAAACCTGCTCCTGACCAGGTTAGATTCACAGAGTAAGATACCATGGTAACTGACTCTGAGTATAAGTTACCTCTCTTTCAGAAACGGGCTTAATTTCCCTGCTTTCTCGGGTTTGACATACCTCCCATTCTGAAACAGAAAACCCAGAGTTTCTCTCATTTCAGGGTTAACATACTCAGAGTTCTCACTTAACCTCCTTTCTGAAACGGACCCCTGATGTTTCGGGACATGCTTATGAGCAAGTGAAAACATACATTTTTCAAATAGCTAAAAGAGAGTTAGTTACTTTGCTTCATGACCATGTGGTCCTTTGCAGATGTCTAAATGATGT
Source organism: Chanodichthys erythropterus (assembly GCF_024489055.1). Taxonomy (NCBI): domain Eukaryota; kingdom Metazoa; phylum Chordata; class Actinopteri; order Cypriniformes; family Xenocyprididae; genus Chanodichthys; species Chanodichthys erythropterus. Next base: position 4,581,780 of record NC_090235.1, on the reverse strand, counting down.
CACATCCTGTCACATGATATTGACCATATGACTTGATCTAAAATGGTCCCTTTATATTGGTTACTCTAAATGACAATGAAATTAATTTTTCCGGACTTTCTTTCTCATAACAAAGCAATGACTTCTACGCATAATTTTTATAACATTCTGCACTATGTTGAAATATGATTTTATAAAATCATGCTAGAATAACAAATATATACATTTATTACATTTTAAGATATTTTAATCACAAATGAAATGGCTGTATTGTCCTTTGGACGGGTAAACCGAATGATCAAAATCTTTAAAATGCCTTTATATATACACAATATAATTAAAACCTTTTGGATTCAACAAAAGAGATCTAGTTGTATGACCTTACATACTTTGGATGTAATATCTTTGTTTATTTTTATTTTTATTATTATTATTATTCAGGCCTTTGTGCAAAAAAATTACCCAACGTCATTGACCTCCGTTCAAAAGTTTGGAGTTGGTATGATTTTTTAAAAAAAGTTGCTCACCAATGCTGCATTTATTTGATCAAAAACACAGTAAAGAGAGTTATATTGTGAAATATTATTAAAATTTAAAATAGCTGTTTTCAATTTTCATACATTTTAAAATATAATTTATTCCTGTTATGGCAAAACTGAATTTTCACCAGACTTCAGTGTCACATGATCCATCAGAAATCATTCTAATATGCTGATTTAGGGCTCAAAAAAACATTTATTATTATTACTATTATCAAATGTTGGAAAGAGTTGTCCTGCTTAATATATTATCACAATATATTCCCACTATTCTCAATTCAGTTCTCAATTCTGTAGTTCAACGACTAGTAATATATATATATATATATATATATATATATATATATATATATATATTTATATATATATATGCTCTTCCATTTCATAAAACTGTGCTTAAGTTTGATTTTCTGTTTCATCATATTCTTAATTTTTAGAGTAACCAGTCTGACCAACCCCTGACTTCATCACCTCCTCCACATCATTCACATCTTCAAGCTTAGGGCTAAATTGTGTGAATGGGCAATGCCTGCAACTCCCAGCATCCTTCAGCTGTCTATCTGGCCTTAACGCCTCCATTATTAACATCCTCTTCTGACGAAGCCTTCCTCACCTCTACATTAGAAACACACTAGACTAGATTGATCTTGCTGGATCAATCTAACTCAGACCTCTCCAGCACTAACTGTCTTTGTTTGTCCTCTCATCTGATTATTTTGTTCTCAGTCATCTACGAAGACTTAAATGTCCTTTCAAAATAAGCCGCTGTCTCTTATTCACTTATTTGGATCTCTAAAGCTGCAAATCAATCATGTGGTCCACGTTCATCGTGCAGGATGAAGAGGTAAGGACAGGGAATGCATCTTCTGGGGTACACCAACCTTCCTGTGCGCTGGATGGGTTTTTGGGATCACGGGGCGGCAGACGCAAGCGCCGACATAGAACACACCCCAGTTCCGCAGATGGAATTAGTGAAAACCAAGAGGGCAAAATCAAGCTGACGTTATTCTTGGCTGTAACCGGCATCCTGCTCACTGTGCTCGGTGTGGGCACAGAGTTCTGGGTGGAACTTACACCATCCAAAAGCTTCTACAACAATCAGACTTGTCTGGTAGCACATTATGGCTTATGGAAATGCTGTACCAAGACATTCTGGGTGTCAGATATGGACACAAAGCAGGAGATCTGTGGGCATTTGCACTTACAGGGAGGTAAGAGCTTTTGTAAAAAAAAAAAATGTCTCAACTTGAGTGGAAGCATTATGAATAATCCGCTAGAATAACATCACCTTTCTGGATCCCATTATAGAATCCAATTGCACCTTCTTTAAGTTCTACACCACTGGAGAAAACATTGTCCTATTTCAGAAAACGCCAGAAAAGAGTGAGTCATCGCACATCCCCCTCTCTGTTTTTAGATCCGGTAGCACTAATGTGTCTTTCTTTGTGTCGTCGCTGAGTGCTGACCCCTATTTATACATTTTTAACAAAAATATGATACTTAAATGTTGCATGAGCAACGAAAAATAGCATAATATGAATAAAATCAACTAAAATGAAACATTACATTGCTAACAGAAAATGATTCTTGAGGTGTTTTGTACCACTTTTCTAGCCTGGATACCAGCCGAACTTAGCCCCGCCCACAACATTTTGAGGTCGGGGAGTTCGGTCTAGACTCGATCCATAGAGGAGTAATTATGCCTGAACAGAAACTGTTCGGACCAATCACATTTGTCAGGGCGATGATTGACATATTATCACCAGAAACGTAATCAGCCACGTCATCAAAGAGCGCTTGGGTTGAATTAGTTTACAATAATGATGGCTGTTGTTGAAGAACTGAGATGTGTAGATTCCGCCATCGCGTCCGCTATAGAAGATATCGACAGCGCATTTATTGGCAAGTACTCCGTGTATACTTATTCTTTTTACAAAACCGGCAAAGATTGTTCACGCTCATCTTCTACTAGTTCCAGCATGTGTGCAGCTGAGTTCTGTTGACAACTATGCGTCGCTCAACATACATCACTTACTCTGTAGCTCTGAATGGTTGTAGGTCTATCCAATTGAGATCTTTCCTGGATCGGTTGAAATACGCCCCCATAATCAAAGCCCAATGGCGCAGTATCAGACTCATATTCGAACTAGAATTGAGTATGACCACGTCAGGCTACCACTTTTCAGTACCACTTTAAAATAAAATAAGGTTTCAATAGTTAAAGGGATAGCTCACCCAAAACTGAAAATTTGATGTTTATCTGCTTACCCCCAGTGCATCCAAGATGTAGAGGACTTTTTTTCTTCAGTCGAACGCAAATTATGATTTTTAACTGCAACCGCTGCCGTCTGTCAGTCAAATAATAGCAGTGATTGGGAACTTGAACAATAAGAGTCGAAAAAACTTCCATAGACAAATCCAAATTAAACCCTGCGGCTCGTGACGGCACATTGATGTCCTAAGACACGAAACGATCGGTTTGTGCGAGAAACCGAACAGTATTTATATAATTTTTTACCTCTAATACACCACTATGTCCAACTTCGTTCAACTTCCGGTTAGTGAGGTCTGATCGCGCTCTGACAACGGAAGTGATGTCTCGCGCTCATTGAAGTATATGGGCGAGACATCACTTCCGTCATCACAACGCGTTTTTTGACCTCACTAACAGGAAGCTAACTAGCTTAACAAAGATGAATAAATACTGTAACAAATGTATTGCTCATTGTAAGCTAATGTTGGTTAATTAACGCTAACTAATGGAACCTTATTATAAACTGTTACCAAATTTTCTAAGAACCTCTGAATCATATTTAAAGGTAACATTGTGCTAATTAAAAAGATTAATGATTATTACTTTTAAGAAATTTCATTACAATTATGTACTCTTACTGTATAAGTGTCTTGAAATGGAAAAACCTCAGTTCAAGAGCTCATGGCAGCCAAACCATCTAAAAACCTTATAGATTGCACCTTTAAATCAAAATATTGTCTGTCTGTTAATTCAGCTCAGCAGATGTGTGCATTATGCCATCATATCATTGCTATTTGCTGATTAAAACCCTTTTCCATCTTCAGATCTGACAGTAGCATCGGCCATGTTTGCTATCATTAGTCTTTTCCTGATGGTGATGGGATCTATCTGCATTATCATGGCAGTGAGCAAAGGTGTTCAGTTCTTCTTGAAGCCAGCCGCAGTTTGCTTCATTCTGTCAGGTAACATTATTATGCTATTGGCTAACATCTTTAAGCTTAGAACTACACTGTACACATGCATTTTTCCTGATGCTTTTATCCAAAATAACTTTCGGTGCATTTAAGGTGTACATTTTGCCAGGAGCACTTCTCCTTTGCTGAAATAATCCATCCACCTCACAGGGGTGGCATATCAAGATGCTGATTAGACAGCATGATTATTTAACAGGTGTGCCTTAGGTTGGCCACAATAAAAGGACACTTTAATATGCAGTTTTACTGTATTAGGGGGTCCAAAAACCAGTCAGTATCTGGTGTGACCACCATTTGCCTCACGCAGTGCAACACATCTCCTTCGCATAGAGTTGATCAGGTTGTTGATTGTGGCCTGTGGAATGTTGGTCCACTCCTCTTCAATGGCTGTGCGAAGTTGCTGGATATTGGCAGGAACTGGAACACGCTGTCATATACGTTGATCCAGAGCATCCCAAACATGCTCAATGGGTGACATGTCCTGTGAGTATGCTGGCCATGCAAGAACTGGGATGTTTTCAGCTTCCAGGAATTGTGTACAGATCCTTGCAACATGGGGCCGTGCATTATCATGCTGCAACATGATGTGATGGTTGTGGATGTATGGCACAACAATGGGCCTCAGGATCTCATCACGGGATCTATGTGCATTCAAAATGGCATCAATAAAATGCACCTGTTTTTGTTGTCCATAATATATGCATGCCCATACCATAACCCCACCGCCATCATGGGCCACTCGATCCACAACGTTGACATCAGCAAACCGCTCACCCACACGACGCCATACACGCTGTCTGCCATCTGCCCTGTACAGTGAAAACCGGGATTCATCCGTGAAGAAAACACCTCTTCAAAGTGCCAGACGCCATCGAATGTGAGCATTTGCCCACTCAAGTCGGTTACGGGTGGCTGGTCTCAGATTATCTTGGAGGTGAAGATGCTGGATGTGGAGGTCCTGGGCTGGTGTGGTTACATGTGGTCTGCGGTTGAGGCCGGTTTGATGTACTGACGGCTTATGGTTGAGAAATTAACATTCAATTCACGGGCAACAGCTCTGGTGGACATTCCTGCAGTCAGCATGCCAATTGCACGCTCCCTTAAAACTTGTAACATCTGTAGCATTGTGTGATAAAACTGCACATCTTAGAGTGGCCTTTTATTGTGGCCAGCCTAAGGCACACCTGTGCAATAATCATGCTGTCTAATCAGCATCTTGATATGCCACAGCTGTGAGGTGGATGGATTATCTCGGCAAAGGAGAAGTGATTTGTGAACAATATTTGAGAGAAATAGGCCTTTTGTGTACACAGCAAAAAGTCTTAGATCTTTGAGTTCATTTAATGAAAAATGGGGGCAAAAACAAAAGTGTTGCATTTATAATTTTGTTCAATGTATGTATGCTGGCAGTATGCTGGCCAGTAGTTGGCGAGGTCACTTTGTAAAAGAAAAACTATATGCCTATAAACTGAACACATAAAATTCATGCACATGATGTCACCATTTTCACAAATTCAGAACATGGAGATAATTATATCTTTAAAACTTGCAATTTGAAACACTTTTTTTCAAAAGTCTGCCCATTTCTGCCCATGTTTTAAGTATGTCATTATCCAAACAGATTCAAAAAGAGCATTGAGGTCTTGAAACAAAACTTATTTTCAAAAAAAGTGCAAGATTACACTAATATAACAGACAGATTTGGTTAAATGAACACTGAAGAGCAGAACTAGCCAACAATGCATGCTAACACTTATCCTCCATGGTGATTCAGAAAGAGCAAGGCAATTCCAGATTACAGATAAAAGCCAAGAAACATACATTTGCACACATCTGATTTTCTTTTTTCCTCTGTCTCTCAACAGGTGTCTTAATCTTCATCTGCCTCATAGTTTTCCACCAATCAGTGCTTTCATACTTAGCAAGTGACCAATCCATACCTCTACACCATGAAATGTCATGGTCAGTGACGTGTGTGGGCTGCGCAGGGGCTCTGGTTGTTGTTGCTGGGGTCTTGTTCTTGGTCCTTGCTCTTCCATACAGTCCATGGGAAAAGTGCTTACCTAAGAAGAACAGTGACATCTAGTAGTGTGGAGACTGACTCATTCAGTTTTCACTGAATCCTATTGATAATGTGGCACAGATAACAGCAGTATTCTAATACATTCTGGTGAATTTGGGAAACAAAGGATTCATGAACTTACACACAAACATGGTGGTTAGCAATGTGATTATAGATGAGTTGGCACTGGAGAGTATACTGCTGGAAATGTAACAGGAGGTGGCCCAGACATTTTAGCAGATTATATGTACCATTAGGATGGAATGGTTCAGTAAATATCGAGCCTAAAAACTAACATATATTAGTTCATATACCAGAACAGCTCAATAATCTTTTGTGTAAAACTTGTGTGCAATATTTAATTTTTTTGTTGTTGAACTATTCCTTTTATTTGTTTGTTTTAAAATTTTATAATGTATATGTTCTGTATGACAAATATAATATAGCATAACAATTGATGCTGTATATATTAGTTGACTTTATATACTGGAGGGGCTGTTTAGAAAATGTATAAAATCTAGTACTATAATTTTGCAATAGTTTTGGAATTTTGCTAAAATATAATTGTTGTGTAAATGTCTTAATTGACATGATTGGGTTTCCAGAGGCAAAGTAAAATGGACCGTAACTTTACAATTGTAAGTAACAGAAATTAAACTAATTTATGCTTTTATATTTAAGTTGATGCAGTGATTTGCAAGTTTTGACCTAGTCTTGGCAAGGTACATCCCCCAAACACCTACATTTTCTCCTTCATTATGTAACTGTTATAAACCTGTTATAAACCTGTTATTTTTTGTACATATGGTGGAGGAAATAAGTGATCCACTTGGAATCCACAACAAAGAAGCTTAAGATACATCAATGAATTTATTCTGCTGCTGATCGACACTGATTATTTATTAACAGCAGTGCCTTGAAGCAACGTGAAGACAGCACTCACTTTCTGTTTTTTTTTCTCTCTTTTTTTAAGTAGTAGACAAAACTGTGCACACTGCTGTGCAGCACTGTCAATAAATCATAAATAAAGTGATTATTTACAGGAACTTTAAATGTTCTGGCTGATTTGCAGCAGCATAGGTACATACTGAGAAAGTGAAATTAGAAAAAGATACGTGCTAGCTTAAACTGTAGAAATATGTTGTAAAAGTCACAGACTTTAGTCTTTCAGGAGAAATTTCAGTTACATAATGATGCTTCTAGCCATATTGAAAATCTCATTTTCTGTTTTATGTGGTTTAGTCTGGCAGCTGACAGTGCCAATGAAAAGCCCAGTTGAATCATCACCAGTTTTGACCAGCCCTTTTCATCTGGAGGTGGTCGCTTGATGACGGCAGGAGATGAACTCAAATCTAAAGCATTAATTAAAAGCTCCAACGTCTACTGCTGCTGCTCCTGCTGCTTCTCATTGTGAGCGCTGACACTGATGCTGATCTAGAATCAGTTATTGAAAGTGTTAGTGGAAAGCAGATCATAATAATGAGAAACTTTCATTGTTGGCTGCCTCTGGTGCATGACAGAAATAGCTTTCCTACTGAGTTGGGCTGGATTATGCAACAATCCAAACTAGGAATGCATTGGTTTAAAAGTCTAACTTTGAGTGTTTTATTTAATTTATTAATGTGACCTTTATATTTTATATATATATATATATATATATATATATATATATATATATATATATATATATATATATATATATATATATATATATATATTTATTTATTTATTTGAATTATTTGTAGGCTACAGACTGGTGTGTTTTTGCAGCTTTGCCTTTCAGTGTTTTTTCCCGTCTTGCAAAACTGGGCAAATTTTTTCTAATTAATACTGTAAATATTTTCGGTGTCTTCTTGGTATAAGTTCTGTTATTATTATTATCAGTTCTGGTTTTGGTTCACTAATTCATTTGATAAAGATTAAACATAGTCTATGCTGCGTCATGGCATTGAACCTATGGACACTTCCACGTGAGCCGTTGTCTGAAGCATGTGTCTACACATGTCAATCTGATTGGTCGAAGTGTAGTATGTCACTGAAACTATAAATGGATGTCTGAAATATGTATTATCAGCTTCTTTGTCTTCAGAAACTGCATGTTTGCTGAGTGTGTGTTGCTTTCTTTGCTGTGAAAAACTGTATGGTTTGTCTTTAGACTAGGAAGTAGAAAAATGTATCTAAAGTTTAATCCGTGTGCTCTATATGGGTGAGTAGCATGCAAGGTCATTTCTTGATGATGCCAACAGGCAAGCGGGTGCTTCCGCAGAGCATCTCCCTCAATCTGCCACATTCGAGGAGATGTTGTTACCCTTGTTACGTTACTCAAGTTACTCAAGTCTCGATTAAACTAATGAACAAAGAGCAGTCAGTCGTTTGAAGCTGGACAACCTCTTCCTCACCTCCGGTAGAGAAAAACCTTCCTGTCCTCATCTATTTTTCCCTGACCTCCATACTAAGGTGTTGATGGTTTGGAAGAATCCGTACTCCGCTCAAGTGCATAACCAGGCCACTTCTACCAACTCTGCAGTAAACTGGATGTGCGAGCATGGGTACAGGACAATACTGAAAATGGAAGAGATGCTTGTGGGCTATCTGTCCCACTCATGCACACCATTGTGGAGGAAAACTGCCTTACCCTCAAAGCCCTGTATACAGGGTAACGTCTAATCTTGTGTGTTAGGTATATGCAGCAGCAAGTCAGGCAATTAGCCCCTGAGGCAGTAAAAGATCTTGTGACCAAGCACATGGCCTGTGCCATTGGTCATTCAATGGCTGATATAGTCATGACGGAGCGGCACCTGTGACTTAACCTCACAGAGATTGAGGAGAGGAATAAAGCATTTTTCCTGGATGCCCCGATTCCACCTTCTGGCTTGTTTGGTGACGCAATTAACCCTTTCGCACGTAAGTTTAAAATATTCTGCCTGACCCCGCAGCGTGAGTTTTTTTAAGGCCACCGTTATTTAGAATGTATCACTTTATTGTTTCCATGCTGACGCGTCATAGCTTGTTACGTGACACACCTCGGCACTGTATGACTGATGATCTGCTTGTATTTCATTTTTCCTTTTTTATATAAAATAATCACAAATTTGTTAACTACAGCATGAAATATCTGATATTCCGATTGCCAAATATATAAAAGTGGATGTGTTTTGCTGTTTAAACACCTTTATAACAATCATGTTAGATGAGCTATGCTCGACGATAGGCACCGCCATGTTAGTTTGCACCAAACAGAGAATCAGATCTGTTGGATTTACAACACGTAAATTCATCCACTTCTCCCAAAATACATGAAAGTGAGTCGGTGAAACGTGGAAAAAATTGAAGCTTTAAAATTAATTTCATAATGTGTATCTGATATGTAAAACGTGCTGTCTTATTCAAATGGGAAGGGTTGTTATTTCCACTTCTATAGACATCATTGTGTATTTTACAAACTCTAAATGTATTGTTTTGTTAGTACTCATGTGTATTTAAATGTCTGAAACCTAAAATAAACATTATTTGGTAATATATGAAAAGCGCTGCGTGCGTCCGTCTCTAGTTTAGCACCAGCCAAAGCGCACATGCACATTTGAATTTGGCTGTTGATCACATGATGCGCTGAATGTTCTAATCACACCGGTGTGATTGTACGCTCCTGGGGCCAGCCAAGACTGATCACACCGGTGTGATCATATGCATCAAAGGGTTAAAAGTCGACAACAGATACAAGGAGGTCAAGCAACAATTGGTGGCATTAAAGGAACTAGTTCCTAGCCATATGCAAGAGCTGGTGGCATCCACCAGCCATTCCAGGCCAGGGCCTAGCTCGAGGAGAGAGGAGCAGAAGGCCAGTGTGGTGGCCCGCACCCCCTCATAAAGAAAGGGAAGTCGGAAAGCACACTCAGACTCAGCAGCCAAAAAGGAGATCAGATCTCACACTGAAGTATTGTGTGCACGACCTTCCTCAAGGCCCTCAAGGGTCGTCTCTGCTTACCCCGCCACTAGCTATGATTCAAGGGGTGAAGGCACCCTACAGGTAATCTGCCCCATCTTCGCTCATGTGCGATTCTTCTTGCCAGCTCTGTCAATCCCTGCCAGTTTGCTGATTCATGGCTCAGAGCAGTCCAGTTCTATCAAAAAAATGATTCCTCTGTCAGACTTTTTTGGCAGTGGCAGCTACGGCTAAATGTCTCTCAGTGGGTTCTGAATGTAAGAAAAGGCTACAGGATTCAGTTTGCTTCCTAACTAACCCCAGTTCAATGGTGTAGTAACTGCTGTGGTACATCAGGAAACAGAAAAGATTTTTCTCAACAAAAAACTGCAGTCTCTCCTGGCCAAAGAGGCCATAGAAAATGTACCCTTTCCAGAGAGGAAGGCAGGTTTCTTCAGCCGGTACTTTATTGTGCCCAAAAAGGATGGGGCTGCATCCATTTTAGATGTAAGTAGGCTGAACTGTAAACTTCAGATATACAGGTTCAAGATGCCTACCCTCAAACTCAAAGTGTCACAAATCCAATCGAGGTTTGGATTGTGACAATAAATCTAAATGATGCTTACTTTCATATAGAGATTCTGCTAGAACAAGTGCATGGATGCCGCTCTGGCTCCTCTGTGACTCCAGGGCATTTGTGTAGTATATAGACGATTGGCTGATACAAAGCTCAGTCAGAGGAGTTAGTGGCATGACAACAAGACATTATGCTTGCTCTTATGAAGCATCTGGGATTAAGGTTAAACCTCAAGAAGAATGTGCTTTCTCCTGTTCAGAGAACCACTTTTCTGGGAATGGTGTCGGTCTCAACCACAGTGCAGGCACATCTGTCTCCTGCACATGTAGAGTCGATCCTAACTGCTGTGAGAGACATAAGGCTAGGTCAGGAGCTTTCAGTTTTCAAAAGATTATTAGGTCTCATGACGGCAATGGCCAGTGTCATTCCATCAGGCCTGTTGCACACAAAACAGTATCTGTTAATAGTGTCCTGCTTAAAAGCAGTGGCTTTCATCCTCTGAATGATCATTTTAGGGTTGTAAGGGTTACACAAAATGGTCTACATGCCCTTCACCTCTGGAAGAAGCCCTGGCTTCTCAACAGATGCCTGGCACTCAGAGCATGTTGCGGTTGCAAGAATCTCATGATGAACGCCTCCCTTATGGGCAGGGATCCGTTTCTCAATGGACGCCCAGCTAGTTGCCTTTGGGGGGACCCACATCTTTCCTGGCACATGAGAGGGAAGTGTTTCTAGTGTTGAAACATTTCCTCTCACTGCTGATGTGCCACTACATGTTGATCCACACAGACAACACCTCAATAGTGTCTTACATTAATCAGTTCGGAAAGGTCTTCTGTCTCAAATTCAGGAGACAATCTACCTGTCACTAGGAAGCTGTATACCCTGAAATGGCAACTCTTTAAATCAAGGTGCGAACAGCAACACTTGAAGCTGCCCTGTTGATTCTGTGCTGGAGTTCCTTCAAGAAGGCCATCCAGTAGGGTTGGCCAGTAGGGTTGCTAAGCTAAAGGTCTATGTGGCCGCTATTTCCGCTAGCAATTTACCTTTGGATGGAGCTTCTGTTGGGAGGCACCCTCTGGTGTCTCGGTTCTTGCACAGTGCCAGATTGCTGGTCACGAGTTCCTTCCAGGAAAGTCTTCACCTTTTATGTCTGGTTTGTGCTTTGAGGATCTATGTCCACAGCTCAGGCCAGTGGCGTAGATCCTCTCAACTTTTGTTCTGTTTTGGTGGTCGCAATAGAAGTAGAGGAAGAGGAGATGGGGATGGCCGATCGATGGGAGGCTAAGGCGGAGCCGTAGCAACAAATGTCTGAGGTAGAGCCAGCATGACTGAGGCGGAGCCAATGCAACTGAGGACCAAGGCGGAGCCAGAGGGAAGGCGGAGCCTGCTGGAGCCAAAGGGGTGCAGAGACAGAGCGCAGCATATGGCTTGAAAGTCTGTGGTGGAGGCAGGGTGATGGCTGACCAAGGTGGAGCAGGAGGGACAAGGGAGCACGGCAGAGCAGCACGGACGACGTCCTCTGGTGGAGCCGAGGGAGGGAAGAGCGACAGAATCAGCAGCTGGAGGCAGAGCTTTTGGATCTGCTTGCTTGGACGAAGCTGGTGACCGGAAGACCTTAGGCATAACCACACAATGGCATGGTGTTGGGAGAAAAGTTGATGGGCTGAAGGGAACCAGTGGAGGCGGGGCTGATGGACCTGCTGAATAATACAGTTGAGGTGGGAGAGGGAGGCTGGGCAGGATCAGTGACGATAACTCCATCTCAATACAAGACAATGAAACAGGCATTATGCTGGGCAGAACCAGCGGCAATGATGAAGGCTCAGAAGGTACAGGGCAGGGCAGGATGGGAAGCATTACCTCCATTTCCCAGTCTATCAATGTCTCCTCTGTTACGGATGTTGCCAGCTCACACACCTTTTCAGACTTACTTTGGGGCTCAGGCTCCTTAGTGGGCATTGGCTCTGGCTCAGGGTCCATAGCGAGCATAAGCTCCCTGTCTGCGGTGGGCTCTGGCTTGTAATCCATGTGCGTCATGGAGGTTGGCTGGCTGGGCTCTGGGCTTAACTGTGTAGAGGGATTTGGATCTGCAGTGGCTGTACCAGATGTTATCAGTTGAGGTAGGCCCACTTCTGACACCAGACAACTGCTTCTCTCCATATTTCCTACTTCAGATCAGGTAAGTACTAGGGTAGTGGACATTTGCCCCAATCCAGAAAAGAGACTTAAAAATGTTATCAAAGACCATTTGTTTGGTGATCTTGTAAAAGCAAAGTGAAAATTCAAACAATTGAAGCCCCTTCACAGGAAAGGGCAATAAACTGAGCCATAATCCTCTTTAGGTTCTGGTATTCTGTAATGGTTTAAGTCTAAGGATGAAGAAGAAGGTATAAATAATGACAGTCTTTATTAACCATAAGCCAACAACTTGAAAAAGTGTGCCATGCACAAACAATACCGGACCATCAAATAGAGAAGGTGAAGAACGTCAATACACATTGTTGATTAACTAAATAATGAACAGCTGTGATGATCAAATGAATATCCATGGTAACTGATTATGGCGGGAAAAGGAGAACAAAGGAACAAAGGCAAACGGGTGATTAAACAGAATGATAGAAAACTTAGCATAACCAAAACTAAGCATAACTGTGACAGAAGAATGGATGAATATTCTATTATTATAGTACACCATATATATATATATATATATATATATATATATATATATATATATATATATTATATATATTATGAGTCACTACTTTATTTATGCTCTCATGTAGTTTTTTAGTTTCATAATTTTTGACTCAAAATGTCTTAACCTACATATGCATTTTTATAATGATATTAATGCATAATCATAAATAAAGAGTTGTGCAGATCTTTGTATGCACTGATTATTATCCTAAACCTTTTTATGCATGTGTATCTATACATGGACTTCAGTATTTGTCAGATATGTGAAATGACATCCATGCTGAAGCCGAGATTCTATTGCCTATTTCCATCCATCCGTTTCAGATGTTTGGCATGCTCTCTTGATATGAATTATTGAGTGTGCCAATCATTGAGTGAACACAACCTTTATGACTTGGATGAATGCAAATTTGAAGAATAAAATATCCACCACCTTGCCTTCATACATTGTTTCTTTTATTCACAGTCACATAGAGACACATGTCACTTTCTTTTTGACCTCCTTCCAGATTTCCATCTCCCTGTTCATCCCACTCATCTCATTTCCTCCCTCCTGCTTCCTCTAAATTTAGAGCGTGGCCAATCGCGCTCCAGAGGACGTAAGCAACACAAACATGGATTAGAAGTGTGGTTCCCGTCTCTTACCGAGCCAACTGAACCTATCGTAGAAATAGTGACCATCAGTTTAGGTGATTTTATTTACATCTAAACTATGACAGACACCAGTATGGTGTGGGTGTTCTACTTTAGTTTAGCTTTGGTTACATATCAGGTATATTTACCTTCAGTGTGACCTAGATAAATCTGCAGGGCACATAGCAACTGAATCTTCTGATGAGTTACAGCTTGTTTATGTCTGCCTATCTTTAAACTCTGCCCTTGTTGGTTTGACCTCTGAAAACTCTGCACTTACAGTTGACATACACTTTCAGCCAGCTAATGATCACTAATGGTATTCCAATGCATGGGACACGACACCTGATCCTAAAGGCCCTATGAAAATGTTTGACGAGAGCTGTTTTCTTGGGATGACATATTTCTTAAAATAGCTAGTAGCCTCTAGTTTGTCACAGTTGTGAATCATTATTTGCTACTTGCTAAAGCTAGTCAGAAGTAGGTAGTATAATAAGGAGAAAGGACATTTTTATTCAGAGAATATTTTATTAGATATAAATTTCTAACAAATTTAATGCATCATTAATATTTTTGGCCTGGTTTTCTATAAACGAAAGACTTTAAGCTTTAAATCTGATTTAAAGTTCATTTAGACAACTTTTACGAGTACACATATAGATGACCTCAAAAACTAAAACACAGGCTACTACCTACAGTACTACTTCTTCCATGATTCTGAAGTGTGCATACAATGGACACTTTACTATACCACAAGGCCATGGGAGAGGAGTTGTGAATAGAGTTCTGCAGGGATGGCGTATTTATATTTTTGTTGTTTTTTTGAAAGGCTTTTTTGGTTAAATATCTGAAATAAGGTCTGTGGTGAACACAAACTCAAGATATTTTCATGCTTTATGTTATAACATAAAATACATCAGTAATTCATTTATAGCTTACACATAGCTTTTACCTCTGGCAGTTGTATTTAGGCTTGTGAAGATTATCATGATGAACATAACATGTAAAAAATCATAAACTTGTTAGTCACAGAGAATATTTTCTGCAATAATCCAAAATCCAATGAAAAAAATTCTATTGGGTTTTTGTTGAGGGAACCAGGGTCATGCCTGCTTCCGGGTTGGCCTACCAAAATATGTCATCACAGCAGCACATCATATGTGTCTGCATACTACCATATAGTATGGGGAAAACAGTAAGTGAAAAAAAGTATTAACAGTACTCATAAAAAAAAGAGTAGGAAAAAAGTTCCTGGATGACCTACTGCTTCCGGCGGTAATCTGAAGTGTGTATACAATGGATACTTTACTATCCCATAAGGCCACAGGCGAGGATTTGTGAATGACGGTGAAGTGGCACAACTGACGTTGGTAGGTCACGTGATAATGGCAGCATGGTGAATGTAGTACATTCATTCTACACACATACTATCATACTCATACTATAAAGAACATTATTTTTTAGCGGTCGTGAAGTGATTACTTGTTCAGAATAAGTACCTAGTCAAGAGTATGCGATTTCGGACACAGCCTCTGGCAGTTAAGCAATGCAACTGAGGCTGTAAGTCACATGACAAAGCCAACAAGAAGGATGTAATCCAGATTTCATTCATACTACACACATTAAGACCATACCTTTTTAATGGTCGCGAAGTTCAATAAATGTAGTACCTTCTCAGACAGTATACAATTTTGGAAACACCTATGAGCTAAAAGCCATAAAAACAAACAACAACAACAAAAACTTGCATATTACTGGCTCTTCTTCGTCCTTTTGGATGCATTAAAATTGGTTTATTAACTTCTTCACACCAAAGCTGTTTTTTTTTTTTTTTTGCATAAAATACTAGTTTTATAATTATTTTTATAATTATTATTGTGTTAATTGTGTGATATGTTGTTAAAGTTTGATCCTGAACATGTTGTTTCACTGAAGATGTGTATTTTATTGCTGCTGTTTGTGGGTTAGACACGAGCGTTGTTGACGCTGATTCAAACTGTAACCCAGATTGATGACAGGTGCACAGGTGACATTTTATTGCCTGGCACTTCTCTGAAAGGTAAGTACAGGATTCCTGAATATCTGTGTAGGACTGGCACACATAAATGAGGGCCCTCAGTCAGCATTTTTTTATAAAAGTGAATGTGACACTCTTTCTTTTAGTCATGTCCTTCCCTTGAGCAAGGTGCAGGCATTAATGCATTACTTTCTTTCTAATTACTCTATTTGTGTTTGTGCGTGTGTGAGAAATGCATGTGTCTCCTGAAGGCTTGTGAGGGGTCTTAGACAGCATATTAAGGCCTATTAAAGTCATCCTGTAGTGAATAATTTTATCCCTTAAAACTCATCTTTGATCACCAAAATTACATATTTAAATGTTTTTTTTTTTTTTCCTGTGAAAAACACCCTACACCCTTGCCTCATTTAATATACATGGATCAAAGAATACGCAAATTAGCCCCGCCTCCACTTGCTCATGCCAGCTCAGAGATCCACTTGGTCAACACTGCACAGTGGTATCGCTCTTTACAACATTGGGCATGTAGCGGTAATTAATATGATTAGCCTTTTGCTTGACTATGTAATCAATCAGCTAATAATGTGTTGCTAATGTTACCCAAACCATGTTCCCATTTGCCATGTCAGTGAAACAGCTGCCTTCTAACAATCAGTATCCTTACAGTATGCTTTAACAACTCAACGTCAGTGGAGAAAGCATAGTTCATTATAACATCGTAACATCATATACCCGCCATATTGCTAAATCTACACGATTTTTCATATCAACAGAAAAATATACCAGGATAACCTGGCTTCTCTTGAGACTCCCCTGCTAGTTTGCGGTTAATGATATGCTAAAGCAGAGATGTCCAAACTTTTTTAAAAGGGGGGCAGATTCGATGTCGTGGAGACATCTGGGGGCCAGTTCCTTTTCTATTTCATAGCTCGTATGTTTAGGTTCAGTAATTTCACTTTAAAGGCAATTAATAGGTCCTTTTCATTGCCATTAAAGTGAAATAACTGAACATAAACATACAAGCTTGATAAAAATGCTCATTTTAGAATATATATATATATATATATATATATATATATATATATATATATATATATATATATATATATATATATATATATATCTTGAAAACATAACAGATTTGACAAAAGCTTGAGCTGACAGTAGAGTAGTTTGAGATAGGACACAGATGCAAATTTTATACAAAAACAATATCTATAAAACTTAACCTCGTTTTTAAAGGGTGAAATTTAAATATTATTACTGAATTAGAACTCTATTCTTATTTAAATTAAAAGTACTCTAATTAGATAACCACAGGTAAAACCACTCGTGGCACCTCACTACATGGTAAAAAGTAAAAATATTGTATATCTAGAATTTAATCTATAAACACATTTAATATAAATACGAATGCACACAACTTTAAGTTTATGACAAAAAAAAGTTTGTAATGTGGCCTTATTGGCATTTAATACAAGTCTACATTAAAAATGAAATAAAATAAGATATTAACCTACATTTGTGACAATATACCACGGTGGTACCACAGTAAATCCATGATAAATGTTGGTGAATTGTTGGTTGAAAAATATTCTAACTGGATCGGCTTCGACTCAATGTTTCTCCTGATTTGCACGTTAGTGTTGTTGATTAAAGGGTTAGTTCCCCCAAAAATGAAAATTCTGTTATTTATTACTCACCCTCATGCCATTCCACACCCGTAAGACTTCGGATCTTCGGAACACAAATTAAGATTTTTAGTTGAAATCTGATGGCTCCATGAGGCCTCCATAGGGAGCAATGGACACTTCCTCTCTCAAGATCCATAAATGTACTAAAAACGTATTTAAATTAGTTCATGTGAGTACAGTGGTTCAAAATATAATACTATAATATTATAAAGCGACGAGAATATTTTTGGAGCACCAAAAAAAAAAAAAAAAAAAAAAAAAAACCGACTTATTTATTGATGGACGATTTCAAAACACTGTCTGTTTCTCAATATGCGTTCTTCAGCGATCTAGCGTCCTTGTGTTCTTGCTTTACATCATCATCAACCGTCGAAGTTCATTCCAATACTCAAGAACGGAGGACGCATGAAAGTACCCGGATGTGTTCTTGATATCGAGGATGCATCGAATGCAAACTTGAGGGAATCGAACCGTTAAAAATCCCAGAAGACGCCTGCGGTGGTCGACGTACGGAAGCCTGTAAGCTTTGAAGTTCTCGTGAGATTCCAGCTACAAGCTCGCAAATACGTGACGGCTCGTGAAAGTAAACCGTTTGTTTTGCTTAATTTTAATAAAATGATAACCTGAAGAAAGCCTGCAGTATATTTATTGATATATAAAAAATAATCTTAACATTGACAAAGCATAACAGCCAAAGGCTACTCATTTTCATAAATACACGCGGTGAAATAAAAAGATTATATGAAAACAATGTCTATAATTATATGAAATTTTTTTGAACAGGTTATGACATTTGTTTGTGATGTTATGTTGTATTTATTGTGCATTAGCCACTTATAATATGCTGGGACGGTCAGTTGGTCAGTTGAGCAACAAGATCGCAGCATATCTCAATTCTCAAATATGCGTTCTCTGTCCTAGCGTCCTTCCGAGATCGTTCTTTCAAGGTTGCCTGGTAAGACCGGACTCCACGAGAACGCAAGTCCATTCTCTGCGTTCTTGTAATTGAGAAACAGCCACTGCTTCATGAAGCATCGGAGCACAAATGAATCAGTGTATCGAATCTGTTGTTCGGAGCGCCAAAGTCACGTGTTTTCAGCCGTTGGCAGTTTGACACGCGATCTGAATCATGATTCGATACACTGATTCATTTGTGCTCCGAATCTTCCTGAAGCAGTGTTTTGAAATCGGGGATCACTAGTGGTTATTTTGGGGTTTTTTTTGGTGCATCAAAAATATTCTCGTCGCTTTATAATATTAATATCGAACCACTGTACTCACATGAACTTATTTAAATATGTTTTTAGTACCTTTATGGATCTTGAGAGACGAAGTGTCAGCAGATGGAAGCGGGCCGAGTGGTAAGTCTCCGGCAGGCGAGAATCTAACCAGAACTGGCCCGATTGTATTTTGCTATCTGGGTTGGTTTTCAACTAAAATATCTTAAAACGATCGGTTTTACGGGTGTGGAACGGCATGAGGGTGAGTAATAAATGACAGAATTTTCATTTTTGGGTGAACTAACCCTTTAAGTCAGCGCTGTTTCAACTGGCTTTAAAGTCAATTAAATCACAGAGAGATTTGCAGCTTGTACC
This sequence comes from Chanodichthys erythropterus, assembly GCF_024489055.1. Classification (NCBI taxonomy): domain Eukaryota; kingdom Metazoa; phylum Chordata; class Actinopteri; order Cypriniformes; family Xenocyprididae; genus Chanodichthys; species Chanodichthys erythropterus. The sequence goes on along the minus strand of NC_090235.1, from coordinate 4,562,831 downwards.
TGAGACCTCTACGCCGAACTTGAACACTTCTCGCTGGCTGTTTAGTGGTCGTGTGATTGAGACACTCGGCAAGTAAATACGTTCGTGAGCTTGTGAGTCGCGCAGTGCGCACAAGTAGTTTCGTTCCGCTTTGGTGCGTTAATGTTTCCCTTGCCTAAAATCTAGTACTGCCGCCTTGTGTTGACATTGTGAAACGGCACGATTTGTAAATTATGCATGGCGGGCCACATATATTTTAATAGACAAGCTGAAAATTCATCCCCGGGCCGCAGTTTGGACACCCCTGTGCTAAAGCCTGCTGATACATTGACATAATTGGCTAAAAGGTAGTTTGTGACATCACAGACACCAGCGCAGGTCTGAGACTGTCTTTTTTTCTCTGCAGTTTTAAGGTTTTAAGTTATGAATTTTTCACATGGTTTGTCTTAAAGCATATTAAAAATGCCACATAGACTTATAAACAACATTAAACACTTGATTTTTACCACAGGGGGTCTTTAAGATACTTCATTTCAAAATTCAAAGGCAGCCTCTCCAGAGAAGATTATCCCAGAATGCTGATGAAAAATTCATGAAAATGCTGATTAAAAGTATATTTCATCAAATAACATTAAAAAAGAATTGATCTAATTTATTTATGCGTATATGCTATGGTATTGCTTTGCTAGCTTAGCCAAATGCTATTGCTAAACTCAAGGAATGTGTACTTTACAACGAGTTGTTGTCTATAAAAACTTTTCAGATGGTCACTTACGAGTTCTCTTAAAAGACAGCTGCCTATGCAGTTTCCCTTTAAGGGATGTCAGCAGCGATGATTATTAGGTGATCATAAAGGCACTCCTTCGGTGCACAGCCATCTCCTTGGAGTTTTTTACTCCTCCCAAAGTTGTAGATTGGAAAATAATGACTTATTTAGAGGAAGAATGTTTCTTTGTCCTGTCAAAATATGTGTAAAATGTGGCATATCAAATCCCTCTCTAGTCCCCTGGGTCTTGATGATGACCTTTCCTTTGACCCTTCTCTGTCATCCCAAATCCATCCACATGAGCACATACAGGCAATTCACACAAAGCCAAAAGGCAGAGCATTATGAATATATCATATATTAGATATGAATCATGCATACAAAGTTACAAATAAACATGAAAATAATACGCTGCAGTCAAAACTGCTAACAGTATGCACACAGATCTGTTTTAGACATTCATAGAATATATCATATTTTATTTTACCAAAAAAGTTTTTCCACGCACACGCACACACAATTTTATATATATATATATATATATATATATATATATATATATATATATATATATATATATATATATATATATATATAATTATATATATTTATATTCATAATATACTATATATTTAATAGATTTTTTTGTCTTTTCTGGTGAGGTTTTTTAGGTATATGTATTGCTCCCCTGGAATGAATGCCTTTCACTTCTGTATTCTGTCTCTTTTTCTCTTTTTGACTTCTAGTCTCAAAAGCAGTTCATTACATTTGCTATCCCATCGTAACAATATTAAAACTGTTAATATGATAAATAACTCAAATATATTTATATGAAGACTTAACTACTTGTACACTTACGGTTACAATGAAAAATTCCACAGATCTAAATATTATCAATCTTTGTAAAAACTAAAAAAAATTCATAATAGTAATAGTTGTCACTCTCGCAGAATTAACACATGCTTGACACGGAATGACATCGTGAAATATTGTGTCAACATGTGCAAGAAAAAAAATCACAGTTTAAGTTCATCATTCGAAAGGAAATAAATTAAAATGGATACTTGTGCAAAAAAATAAAAATGTATAATGTATAAGTTAACTCAGCAATAACAATTACCATAATAATAAAAAAAAAAAACAACAACTATATTGGAATGCTAAATAAGTTACAGGAATAACCTGATGATAAAGCACTGGAATTGAAAGAGCTCGAAGAACCGAAAGATCACCATCACACACATCGATTATTTCAACATGAATCAATAAGAAGTGCGGATGGAACTCTGTTACTCAAGTCACCATGTTCAAAAACGTAAATGGAGAGAAAAAAGAGGATGTATTGCCTTCTTGTTCACTTCTTTGTCGTCTTGTGAGCTGACCTTATTTTGTTTCGCAGCCCTTTCTTGCTCTTTTTGTCTCTCCCATTCTCCCCCTTCCCACTTTACATGCAGTTCGTGTAATCGCTTGTTTTCCCCGTCACTCTCGCCTCCCCCCTCGAGCTTTTCGTTACACAGGTGTTGTTCTCCTGTTGAGAGTGTTAGTGTTTGAACTGTCTCCTTTTCCTAGTCGATCCAAGGTTCCCAGCCCTCGATCCCTCTCCATGGTGGCAGAGGAGCCTGCGGATAGCGGCGGCTGCTGGGGGCCGGAGGAAGATGAGGTATTGAGGGTGGCGTTGGCCGATGCAGCCAGGTTCGACTTGGAAAGAGAAGGCAGTGTTCCCGTCATGAGCGCTCCTCCGCCTCCCTCCTTTGTTGGAAAGTAATTGTGCAGCTGGTAGAGTGTGGCACGGTCGACTGTGCCGTACATGGGTGGCTTACCTTCCCTGCCCAGCGTGTACATCGATATATCTCCCATTCCTCCTCCTCCTCCTCCTCCAGAGTGCGTATGCGGATTGGGAAGTGTGGCTACCGAAAACGGTGGCGGGCCGGCGGCCAGGGGTGGGCCGAAGTTCTTGGGAGCGATGGCAGAGGTGGGGGACTGTTCGCGGGAGCGTGTCGGCTCCGCCGTGGAGCGCGAGCTGGAGCGGGAAGAGCGCCGGCGGAAGCGGTATCCCGGCAAGCGTAACACCGCGGAGGTTGTGCTGCGGAAGAGGTCAGTGCGCGAACGGCAGCGCAGTTCTTTGTTGCGCTCGATGTAAATGTTGACAGCCAGCACGCCCACGACTTCCGCCAGGATGAACGACAGGCCTCCGAAGTAGAAGGACCAGCCATAGGAGTAGTGCCACTTCTTGTCCTCATCCTTTTTGGGAGAGATGTCGCTGAGCGCCGCAGAGATGTATACAATGACACCTATAATGTTGCTCAGGCCTGGATCGATTCAAGACAAAATGTTTGTTTGTTTTTTCGTTAGTTTAGGTCAACAGATTTATTTTTAATACAAAGCAAGGACTCAAAGTATCTGGAGGTAATTCACTGAGAATGAATCGCGCCCACAGATGCTGTAGTTCATTTGAAATAATTTTTTTTTTAATAAATCGAACTCTAACCATAACAGCCAAATGTAAATTGCACCTGGCTAATGGCGCTGAGTTTAAAAAATGTGATATAACAAAGCTAATTTATACGGAAGAGGATTAGGGCCAAGCAATAATAAAAAATAAAACCATCTCGAGATTAAAGTTGTTAAATTTTGAGAAAAAAGTCGAGATAAAATGTTGAGAATAAACTCGTTAAATTACGAGAAAAAAAACTTGTTAAATTTCGAGAAAAAAGTCGAGATAAAATGTTGAGAATAAACTCGTTAAATTATGAGAAAAAAGTTGTTAAATTATGAGCAAATTCGTCAAATTATGAGAAAAATGTAGTTAAATTTAGAGAAAAAAGTCGTTAAGTTACGAGAACAAATTCGTTAAATTACGAATTTAATGACTTTATTCTCAACATTTTATCTCGACTTTTTTCTCGAAATTTAACAACATTTTTCTCATAATTTAACGAATTTGTTCTCGTAATTTAACGTCTTTTTTCTCGTAATTTAACGACTTTTTTCTCGTAATTTAACAAGTTTATTCTCAACATTTTATCTCGAGTTTTTTTCTCGTAATTTAACGAGTTTATTCTCAACATTTTATCTTGACTTTTTTCTCGAAATTTAACAACTTTAATCTCGAGATGGTTTTATTTTTTTATTATTGCTTGGCCCTAATCCTCTTCCGTAAATTTACATAGAAATGAAAAGAACAACAATGATTTGAATATTGCCATTTAATTCTTAAAATATTTTTAATATTGGTGTATTTGCTTACATAATAAAATGTATTTGTTTTTTACAAAAAATATTTTACATTTTTAAAAAATATTTTAAAAATAAAAGTACTTGTTAGCCTAGTAGACACACACAAGTGTGACAAAAGTTTGTGAATTCACCTCATCACAAATGACTAAATTAGGCTGCTATAATGGTGCTTTTCCACTGCATGGTACGGTTCAGTACGGCTCGATACGACACACTCAAATAGTAGCACCTTGGTTGAGGTTCCAAGCAAGCTGTACCGATACTAAATGTGACATGTAAACACTATAGATCACTGATTGGTCAGAAAGAATCATCGCTACCAGAGTCATTGGATTTGAAACACGAGACACCAAACCCACTAGATTTAAATAGTTAGTAACAGCCACCGCAGTATCATTTGTTCGTGATACGACTTACTTTAAACGACTGTCGCACACAACTTGAAAAAAGAAATGGTTGTATTGTGGTCAGTAGACGAGGTGCATACTCGTTGGTAGCCGAGGAGCGGATCCACGGCAGTCCCTGACAGCAACATAGTGTCGGCCCAGATCCGTCCCTCATCTGGCCCACATCTGGTCCGCATGTAATCCACATGTACCAGATGTGGGCCTGAACTGGGCCACACTATGTTACTGTCTGGGGTAGAGGCGGCGCAACTATATGATCAGTCTATAATCCCACCCACTTTGAAGCGGTACTGACTGCAATGGAAAAGCAAACCGAAAGTAAAGCAAGCTGAGCCGTGCCGAGCCGAGTAGTACCATGCAGTGGAAAAGCGCCATAAGTATCATAATGAGAAATGTTACCTGCCACTACAAACAAAATGCCTGCTCCCAAAATGATGTGTCTTTTTGTCTTGTAAAACCGACTAGATGCCACACAAACTCCACCTAGCAGCAATAATATGGCACTGAGGATAGGAAATATACTGGAGGCCCTGACTACACCTGAGAAGAGAAAAAAGAAAAGATTGGCAAAAAAATGGCAAAAATGTATGTTTCAAATTCATTGTTTTCCCCATACCCGTACATTCAGAATGCAAACATCATCTTATAAATCAAAAACATGCACAAATAAACACTCCTGACTCACGTAAAAGGTACTCTGCAGCATCCTGGTCATAATCAGCATCCTCTGGGAAATGATTAATCTGGGAACACACTCCTCTCTTCAATCCTAAATAGAATGAGAGAGAGAGAGAGAGAGATCCTTCAAAAGTGTCACCTTTTTTTCTGGTTTCTGAGCAAACTAAATAAAGTAGCACTTGGCATCAGTGATTCAGCACTTGCTTTGGTGACTTGCTTGAGTTCAGCCTGCAACACTCCACAATCCAGGCTCCCCTTTTTCTCTAAAAATGTACTGTCTTATTTCTCAACATCATTTTAAATAAAAATTGACAAAAGGCCAAAAGAAAAAAAAAGTTGTCTGAATGGAGTCGGTGAGGTGTTTTGTTCCAAACGGATTCAGAGTAGATGTCAATGGCTGTGAGTCACCCCAGGTCAAAGGCGTCATGCAGTGCACTCTCTCGTGTGATATGAACCATTCACTTTAGACTGGTTGATGCCCAGTGTCTTCCAGTGATTGCTGTCTTTATTTCATGCCAGGATTATTATCGTTAACTTAGGGCGTTTTCACACCCGGCCTGTTTGGAGCGCTTGTTTCTGAATCTGGTGTTCGCATATATGAACACGACAATTGTGCTTGGATCTGCACCAAAACAATTAGTCTGAAATCGCCTGAAGGAGGTGGTCTCAGCCCAATTGAAAACGAACTCTAGGGCGGTTTGGTTGAGGTGAGAAAGCAGTCCGACCCAAATGGACCAACGAACAAAGCGGTATCATAATTCATAACGGGGAATGTGTTATATAAAAAGGAACAGTGTCTGATTCTTGTAGTGAATACATTAGTTATTGCAGGTGAAAACCAAAGAGCGCCTCTTCGTGATGTTCATGTTCATGATGTGTATATATATATATATATATATATATATATATATATATATATATATGCACTGGAGTACGTCAGAACAGGGCATCAGTTTACATTCAGGAATTTATCGTGTTGCATCGCACAGCATCTCGTCTAGACAGCATCACTGATTATAATGGGTTTTATTTGCTTTTGTCACTTCGCATCACGGCATGTGTAAAGGAGTCATCCTTGCAGCAGATCATCATTTTGTTTTATTTTTTTTTAATCTATATCTAAGTTTTATTAACTTGGGTTAGTTCACCCAAAAATGAAAATTACCCCATGATTTACTCACCCTCAAGCCATTTTAGGTGTATATGACTATCTTCTTTCAGATGAATGCAATTAGATTTATATTTAAAAATATCCTTGCTCCTCCAAGCTTTATAATGGTTATAATGTATAATGTATAATTATTATTAACTATAATAACTAGCTTCCTGTAACCTTGTGCTCAGGCTACAAGATGAAGAAAGATAAATTGATCCAAAATCCAAGAGACTGAAGGTGAAGGTACAACTTAAGCAGTGGACATAATGAGGATAATGACTAACATAGCATATGAACTAATAACGATGGTAACCGGGAGACAGACGAGTGGCGGAAACTAAACAATGGAACATGTGACAGATACAAACAAACTGAAAGTCCAATCAAACTGAAACTAAACAGTAATGAACATGACAGTTCTTGTGCGTTTTGGAGGAGGACGAGGTGATGGAGAAGGGATGGTGAGAGGTAGACAAGGAGGGATGATTGCAGGATGTGGTGAAAGATTGGTGATGGTGGTATGATGATCCCCTGGCGGCGATGATGGTGATTGGCCGATGGCACAGACCCAGAGCTCCCCAGTGCCAACAGCCCACGGCGGAGACGAAGGAGGGAGGAGTCCAGGTGGTGACAAGGCTGACAACAGCTGGGGGACGACCGATTGGAGACTGAGACAGAGCCGGAGGATCTGCAGGCGCAGATCGAGGGTCGAGGGTGCTAAGAGACATCACTGGTGCAGGAGACCCAGGTAATGTCGAGCATCGTAGGCGGAGCAAGAGTACCCAAGGACAGGGATGACACTGGTGCGACTGAGGACAGAGGTGACCACGGAGGGAGGAAGGAGCCCGCTGTAGCCATTGGGAAAGAGGGGCAGAGAGCAGCAGATGCCCCGGATATCCGTGGCATAGGCAAAGTGACGACAGACCAGGCAGGACGAGAGAACACGGTGGGGTCTCTGGAGGAGCCAGGGTGGAGCCGTCAGGTTGACGGACCGAGATGGAATGAAGGGATCCGAGGCCAGAGGCCTCCTTGACAGGCGCTACTGGTGGAAAGTGGCCCCAATCCAGAACAAGATCTTCAGGGTCTCATCGTTGAGGGGGCTGGTGTTGGCAAGACAACAAAAGTTAATTGAAAAGTTACAAAAATTGGTGCTCTCTTGAGCAATGATGACAATTTTGGCCCGGTCGTCCATTTTGGGCGGTCCGATCTTCTATAATGTTGTGCTCAGGCAGGAAGATGAAGAAAGATTAATCAATCCAAAATACTCCAAGTTTAATAACAATAATATAACAGGCAGACAGGCAGGGCAACTTAAGTAGTGGTCATAATGAGGATAATGACTAACACAGCTGACACAAATGAACTGTACACATATGAACATATGAACATTAGAGCTGTCTAAGCTTACGTTACTCCTATATGTTGCATCATACATCGCGTCAGAGGATTACTCATTTGGCGCAAGTTGACTTGCACAGTATGCATATGGCTGTCTGCCGCAAGGTAGTTATTTTAATGTATTAAGTTTTAAATATGGATTTATTTTTCTCATAAAAAGGTATCGCTGCACTTCAAAGGGCCTTTATTAACCCCTTGTAGCCATATGGATTATTTTTATAATGGATGGATGCATTTTTTTGGGCTTCTAAATCAGCCCCCTCCCTTCACTAACATTATAAAGCCTGGAAGAGCAAGGATATTTCTAAATATATCTCCGATTGTGTTCAGAGATTGAAAGAAGAAATATTCACCTAGGATATCTTGAGGGTGAGTACATCAAGGGATAATTTTCATTTTGGGGTGAACTAACCCTTTAATGTTAATATGAAGCTATTTTTCCAGTACCCCTTTTCAGCAGGAACACAGAATCAACTATTATAAACTTTTCACAATTCCAAAAAATAAAATAATAATAATAATAAACATGTTTAAATGCATGCATACAGTGCAATCAGTGTAGATCAATTCATGACTCTTATGAACCGGTTCTTTTAGAGTTGTTTAAAAAGAATAACAAACTCATGAGTTACCTGTTTGAATCTTTCACTGAATCCTTTAGTTTTGTTATTGAATCAATGTCACTTACTGAACTTATATGTTCAGTAGAGACTTTTGTAACAGAACTATTAATGCAATAAATTACAATAGTGTAAATTAAAATATTAAAACATATATAGTGGAAGATGGAGCCATAGCCTTGTGGGCAGTGCTCCGACACATAGCACAGTAACATTTCAGGTGACCCGAGTTTGAGTCCCGGCACATGGTCCTTTCCACAGTCACTGTCCCTCCTTGACTGTCCTATCCATATAGTGTAGTTGATAGTGCAAATATGTAAGAAACTCTATTAATAAACATATACATTTCCCTCAAAAATCAGATCAGTTTGCATTCTATATATCAGAGAACCAAAGTGAGCAATATAATAAGTCAAAATGACTTTGTTTTTGTCTGGTGTGATTATGCTGCAAATGAAATGAGAGCTCTGCAGGAACCTTTGACCTGCAATGACTCATCACATAATCATAGCCATTGACATGTACTCCTCTAGGTTTCTAATGCAAATGGAAAAAAATACAGCCCATGATTGTTTAAAACCTGTCTCTTGAGACCTGACTAGAGCAAATGAGGTACTCTGTACTGTTAAAACAACTAGCTTAATGTGAATACCCCTCATTGCAGAGCACAACGGCTAAAAGGATCTGGAGGCAACGCTTCCCACAATGCCTTTGGTAGTGTTAAAGTAACCTAAAGCTAGACAGTGAAATCATTTTGCGTTAGCGTTCTGACACATTGCCCTGGTTTTGTTTCCTCTTCCTCTTAAAAAATACTTCATGTATATACTTTTTTATATATTATTTAATATGAGGGAATCAACCTGGTTGCATTAGGTTACACCAATGAAAGTAATTTCCAGTCAGAAAGAAATAGATCCTTAGGAAGCTAACAATGTCTCCATGTCTGTGGAAGCAGACGGATAAAATTTAATTGCAAGTTGACAAATTTGTTGACTGCAATCTTGAAAAACTTATAATGTTTTAATGAAAATATGAGTCTTTAATATTTTTATTATGTGGTAGCCGTTTTGTAAAAGTAATAAGGCATTCGAGGCTAGGCTATTTTGTGAAATAGCCTTTATTATCAACAATCTTTGAAACATTGATAATAAAAGTAAATGTTTTTTGAGCAGCAAATCAGCAAATTAGAATGATTTCTGAAGGATCATGCGACACTGACAACTGGAGCAATGATGCTGAAAATTCAGCTTTGCCCACAAAGGAATAAATTAAAATACATTAAAACAGAAAATTGTTATTTTAAATTATATTAATATTTCGCAATATTTTTTTACTATGTTTTTATCAAATAAATGTAGCCTTGGTGAGCATAAGAGACTTCTTTCTAAAACATTAAAACATTTTAATGACCCAAAGCGCATGGTTCAGTCTTGGTAATAAATAAAATGTTCTCAAAAAAACTGTATTCATTTTGCACTTGAGCACTTGAATGGCCCCTGCAAATAATGTATATTAAGTGGCACTGATCAAAACAGAGCTGAAATGTTAGGCCATCCAGACTGTATAACACAACCATTTTCCCTTCTGCAATATAACTTCCATGAATCACTTGTGCAAACTGCACAGGTGGGAACCTCCTTCATGCATCATTTCCCCCCATACATCCATACATGACCCAATCCTTCGCCCCCACACACAAACACAGCCGTTCACTCACCTTCCAGGCAGCAAACCCTCCAGAGGCCAGAGTGGGTGAGAGCTCCAGGATCCTTCTTGTCCTTGTTGTGTGGGTCATCCTGAGAGGAGTTGGCAGTGCTGTTGCAGATAAAGGCCCGAGCGTACAGCCAGTAGTCCGTGCCAATGGCTACGGTCATCAAGGCGAAGGCTGCGAATGCTCCCACAGTGGTGAGAAGCACCTGAATTCCCCGCTCACACCACACCATGGCTGGAGTCATAAACAGAAACACAGCTGTGGTCAAACGAGAGTCAAGTGGACACAGTTGAAAAGATGGGTATAAATAAAAGCATAAAGAAAGATTGTAATCGGAGCCCAAGGTTACAGAAAGAAGCAGATGAGATGAATGTGTGATCCTGCTGAACATATCAAGTGTTGGAAGATCAGTTGACGAGGACATTTTGAACCCAGAGATGCACAAATTGTCATCAGTGTGCCCAAATATAGGTTACTAAGATCATGAACAAACGCCAATGCAACATTGGAGAAGAATGCACATTTCAGAATATAGTACAATGAAAAACAATAATATGCAAAAAAAAAATGCAGAGGTCAGAAAGGACATATCTTTTAGATCATAACCAAACTGCTTTATAGACCCATTGGGAATGTATAGTTGCCAGGCAGCTATTGTGAATAGTCACGAGACAGTTGTAATTGAGATTTCTTTGCATGGATAGATCTTTTATATGGAGCAATTCAAGCATGTTGATATGGACGAAAGATATTATGGGCAACGGTCCACTGCTTTTTTGTAGAAGATTAGATTGTTTGTGAGTAATAAAGCTAAATATATCTGCTGACTGCACGTCTACGGCAAAAAAATACATAGCTGAACCAAAATCAAAAAAAAAAATCACAAAAAGATCCCAGACATTGCTATATTAAGTATGAGTACAATCATGTGACCGATATTTTATGTTTAATACAATGCTTATTTCAGTAACAGTGATGCAAATAAGGTTGAATATGGCCATCATTTCTTAACATACAATCAAATCTCTTTTTTTTTTAAGAAAAATTGAAAAAAGAACCCAATTGTTCATTGACATTAAGTCTATTAAATATTTGTTGGAGAGGTTTTCCATAGGATCTTACTTTAGATAGACATTACAAAATAACATAATGAACCCAAGCATGATAATCCAAGAGGAAAAAAAAAAACATTATTATTAGTATTAGTATTACATTATACTACTTAATAAATGGATACTTACCAAATAAATAAACATGTGAATATGAAATACTAATTTGATTTCTAATTTTACAACATATATATATATATATATATATATATATATATATAAACATCAGCAGGACATTATCCAGTAATTTTACAGACATTTCCGTTAACCCTAAAACACAATGCAATACAAAATACAGGTAAAACGCCTGTAAAAAAATAAATACATCTGAGTGACATGAAAGTAGCAGCGGTATGTTACCATGGACAATGGTGAACTACACAATTTAGCGGCCATTAATCAAAAATATTTGACTGTTCTACAACTGACCAATCAAGTATTCCAGATAGAGAGTAATAAAAGAACACACTGAACTCAATTAACTCAATCATGAGAAACCAAGTGCTTTGAACACTTGAACGCTTTGGAACATCTAAAGGTGACTGCAAAAAAGTTCCCTGATAAGACAACAGCAAGCTGAAAATGATGCTGTCATACAGTGGAACACACTTAGACTCACTCAAGAGCATTTCACTAAACATGATAACAAGCATAAGACACGGTGGTCTCTGCACAGCACCGGCGGCCATTAATGAGATCCGATTACCTGGAGGAATGTGTCTTCCCTTCCCATCCATCCCTGCAGCTCTCCAATCCTTGTCACTAAATATTGTGCCGACCAGAACGTCCAAGCAGCATCCATCGACTGTTATCCCTCGCTCTTTCTTTCCCCCCTCTTTCACGCACCCCTCCGCTCACTCTCTCTCTCTCTTTCTTTCTTTCTTTCTCTCTCCCCCTGTCTCCTGCCCGTGGGTGGGTGTAGATTTTCTAGGTTTCGCTGCTTTTCTCCTCTTAGAGAGATTTCATGGCAGGAATCCTACTGCTTCTCCTCCTGAGGAGAAACAAACAATGAGAATAGAGAGAAAGAACATGTTTAAGGTACATGCTGGAGAAAAACAACAGCTAGAGATTGTGTTATTGCCACTAAATGATCATTATCATGACAGCAGTATGGTTTACATGTATTTCATCCAGACGAGCAGTGAATCTAGATGGTTACATCGCCCATACATCCGAGCAAGGGATATATAAAGAAAAAGAGAATAGAGAGAAAGCAAGACAGAGCGTGCGCCATTCCGTCACCATGGCAACAGCGCATTCTGAAGTCGAGAACAGAACAGGATGGTGTGTGTGATGTTGGTGAGTGAGGTGATGCTATAGTGTGTGTGTGTGTGTGTGGAAGGGGGGGGGGGTGTATTCATCATAACATACCTAGTGATTTGCCAAACCCTCGACTGTCATGGATGTTCAGAATCCACCTGGTGGGTGCTTTCGATCAACACTCTTTTCTGTAATGACGATGCGGTAATGACATGCACAGCGAGGACAGCTGATTTGTTCCCCCATGACGAGCTCAGACTCTAATAGGCACTTACTTAGAGTTCTGTTCTGTTATGTTCAGAGTATTGTCACTCTTGCTCATTCTCAGAAACAGGAATCCAAATGGTAACAAACACCACAGCCAGACACAGTTACACAGTGTTTAGGAACGAAATCAGTTAACACAAAAGTAAAAAGTGAAAAATTCTCCAGAAATATACAAATGAAAGCTTCTCATGCACACTTAAATGCATTTAAAAGTAATTTTAAAAATATTATATACCCTGGTCACTATTATATATTATTATTATTATATTATGATAAGTAAGAAAAATAAAGCATTAATTAATTATTAATAAAAGTGCTATTATTATTATTATGATGGCAAAATCAATAATTTAATTTATAATATCCTCCTGGGACCCAGGAATAGACTTCTGTCCTCTTTAGTGGACATTATATTTTAGTGGTTTTCTCTGACATCATACATGTCACAATTTTAAGTCTGGATGTCCTGTAAAGAGCACATTCAGGGCTTTGCAGAGATACCAGATTTTTAGAGGTTTTCCCCATTACAACAACAACTTCTTGGTCTTTAAATATGACTAAAAAAATGAAAATTAGCACTCTTATGGAAATATGATAATATTTTGTGATTATTTAAATCTGATTAATTTTCAAATTGTTTATTATAAATCAACATCTCAGGCAAATGTTATGGGGTTTCAAATCAAAATATGACTTTCTGTTATGAAACAGATCATTGATTTCATACATGTCCACTGTAGAGGACACCGGGACTTAAATCATGTTTATCAGGCATTTCAGGAGACACAACAAGTGAATAGGGAAAGAAATTATATATCAATATTCCTATTAATTCTTAGATATTATTATGAAAATGTTGCCAATTATTGCTCCCATTATTACACTTCTTTTTTCATTGCATGTTGCTCCAAGAACACATTAATATGCAAATTAGATACAGTCTACAGATACCCATGTATGGCCATTTTACCCTCATACTGCATAAAGTAAAATGGTATATCAATTAATTCCATTATATGTTTCATAACATAGTTGAGAATCATCTTTATACAAAGTTTGGTTAAAAACAATCCTGAAGCCTAAAAATTGATTGGTGATTTAAAAAAAAAATCCCATTGTTTTTGCCTATACATGTCATTTCATGTCATTTTATTTTTTAAACAACTTAGTCCTGGTGTCCACTACAGAGGACAAAGCATAACATATGAATAAAATATAATTTTTAAAAAATGTTATTTTTTCATTTGTTTCTTATGCTCTAAACAATATAATGACGTGAAAACATACTAAATTAAAAAAAAAAAACATTTGGGGGTCTCAGGAGGATATAAAAATATTGATAATATAATAAATGCACAAAACTTTCAGTCTCAATCATAATAATAATAAGTGTTACACACAAAACTTTTGGGCTCTGCAAAGATCCTAATAAAAATTTCACTCATCTGAAATATGCATATCATTATTACTATTACGATGCTAACTTTTAATGTAATGTTTAATTTCTATTATAAAATACAGTAATAATATAAAAAAACTCAGGCACTAAACAGCAGGTCATCCTCTGGTCACATGTTAGTTAAGATTGTGGAGAAAAGGCAAGCTAGTGGTTTAATGATACATATGAATGAACTTCTCTAGGGCACTAATGGCCTTCCAGCACCAAAACATTCACATAACATGGCAACCATGTGTCATGTCTGATAGAACTGCAGAGGATTCAAGCCTTGCAGGAATGGTTCGACCTTGCTTATACCTCTTACAACAGGAGGAATACATACAAACCTCTCTAAACCCATAATTTCATTAAAATTTCTCATGCAGCCAGTTCATATTGCTTACATTATTGATTTTGTCACATATAAAAGTATATATATATACTTTTATATGTGAAAATATATATAATCTAAAAAATATATATAGCATATATATATATATATATATATATATATATATATATATATACACTGGTACTACTAAACACCAGGAGACTGAATGAATGAATGAATGAATGAATGAATGAATGGGGAAGCATCAATGGTTCTGATGTGGACTGTTATTAGGCTATATTATATACGTGCATAAATGTAAATAACCTAAATTGTCAAGTATAAAGTGTCAATTAACATCACAACCCTTGGCTGTAAATCAGTGCCATGCAATAGTGCAACATGTAGTGATATTGCAGTGCCATCGGACCTTCAGTCGATCAATGATTTGTTGTTTTGGTCCTAAAGGGAATGATACAACATAAAACCAATGAATGATTTCCCTCAGCCATCAAAATGACTGACAGATGTTTCTCCCGAGACCGTTAGAAGGGTTCAGTCCGCGCGCGTCTCCATTGAGCGCGCTCATCTGCCATCGAGACGCTCGTGAAACGATTTACAAACAATTTCACAATTTTTACAAACAATTGAATATATAAAACACGTTCGTTAAACATAAATGATACAAAAACTGATTCGAATGAATCGCTAAACAATCGACTGAAGCTTTCACACGTCAGTAAACCGACCAGACAGCGTCCGTTAAATTTCCCTTTTCATTTCGGATATTCTATGAATAAATCTCAACGAATCTACTTAAAATGGACCAAGTCGTATAAAATTGTAAATGCTTGATGCTTTTGTGCCTTACCTTTGCAGTTTAGACATGTATCCCTGTTGCTTTTTGGTCGTAATTCTTTGAGGCGGTTCTGGAGAGGCGGTGAATGAGGGGGCGTTAAGAGACAGTTGTGCTCATATGAATAAACGATGGTGAAGCAGGAATTATTAGCCGACGGGACTTGGTTAATATTGATCAAGAGACAAATCAGTTCTCTAGGAACAGGTCTGCAGTACGACAGAGCCGAACTAATCGAAGAAAGGATATGGATTCTGTCAGAATGTGAAGAATGGACTGATTGTGGCTGCTTGAGCATATGCCTAATATATTCTGTCTGAATTTTTCAATTGTTTCATTACTCGACACATACTTTTTTTTAATCAAGCCATTTTCATCTCTTAATCTAATCTGTGGAAATGGCAAATGCCCTAAGAACCTTGTTTAATACGGCTAATGAGGGCACTTTACATGATATATGTTTGGCCAGAATGTACCATGTTTATTTGCGTTTTTCCCTCCCAGTCTTATTTTCATTTGGGAAAATATAAATATGGCATCTAGCCTAAGATCCATGATGAAATTCATCTCTAAGATCAAATTTATCAGCAATTAAAACATACGCATATGCAAAATTGCTGAAATTACATTTATTTTACACAATATAGCTTAAAGTGCACATAAAATATTGAAAAATGAACATTTACAATATCAGTTGACATGGTGACTAGTTTTGTAACTCACATAAAGGAGAATGAAGTTCTGTTAATCGGCCAATATTTATTTCAGGAATCCTGGATAAGGGACTCTTCATAAGAAAGGGAAAAAAGACATTAGATATTTTTTTTACAGTGAAATAATATCATCAAAATTGGTTTGCTTTAAGCAGTCAGCAAGATGGTGCGAGACGTCCGACCTCATCTACCCATCACTTTCAAGTTTGATGACCCCCCCTTAAAAACATAATTCATATCAATTTGAGCATTGCAATAATTAGCCTTGAACAACCAAAGTTAGAGGATTCTTATAGGAGAAAGGATGCGAAATGGTGCACATGGTCAAGGTGAAAAAAAAGGTTGAAATTATATATATATATATATATATATATATATTACAGTAGGTACAGAAAGTATTCAGACCCCCTTAAATTTTTCACTCTTTGTTATATTGCAGTCATTTGTTAAAATCATTTAAGTTCATTTTTTTTTCCTTGCTGTGTATTAATGTACACACAGCACCCCATATTGACAGAAAAACACAGAATTGTTGACATTTTTGCAGATTTATTAAAAAAGAAAAACTGAAATATCACATGGTCCTAAGTATTCAGACCTGTGACACTCATATATTTAACTCAGGTGCTGTCCATTTCTTCTGATCATCCTTGAGATGGTTCTTCACCTTCATTTGAGTCCAGCTGTGTTTGATTATACTGATGGACTTGATTAGGAAAGCCACACACCTGTCTATATAAGACCTTACAGCTCACAGTGCATGTCAGAGCAAATGAGAATCATGAGGTCAAAGGAACTGCCTGAAGAGCTCAGAGACAGAATTGTGGCAAGGCACAGATCTGGCCAAGGTTACAAAACAATTCTGCTGCACTTAAGGTTCCTAAGAGCACAGTGGCCTCCATAATCCTTAAATGGAAGACGTTTGGGATGACCAGAACCCTTCCTAGAGCTGGCCGTCCAGCCAAACTGAGCTATCGGGGGAGAAGAGCCTTGGTGAGAGAGGTAAAGAAGAACCCAAAGATCACTGTGGGTGAGCTCCAGAGATGTAGTCGGGAGATGGGAGAAAGTTGTAGAAAGTCAACCATCACTGCAGCCCTCCACCAGTCAGGGCTTTATGGCAGAGTGGCCCGACGGAAGCCTCTCAGTGCAAAACACATGAAAAAACACCTGAAGGACTCCAAGATGGTGAGAAATAAGATTCTCTGGTCTGATGAGACCAAGACAGAACTTTTTGGCCTTAATTCTAAGTGGTATGAACATTTTGTAAATGAACATTTTGTCCTCAGAGTCGATGTGTTAGAAACAGGAAAAATGGGCAAGCGTAAGAATTTTAGTGAGTTTAACAAGGGCCAAATTGTGATGACTAGACAAATGGGTCAGAGCATCTCAAAAACTGCAGCTCTTGAGGGGTGTTCCCGGTCTGCAGTTGTCAAAAGTGGTCCAAGGAAGGAACAGTGGTGAACCGGTGACAGGGTCAACAGACGACCTACTGTAGCTCAAATTGCTCAAGAAGTTAATGCTGGTTCTGATAGAAAGGTGTCAGAATACACAGTGCATCGCAGTTTGTTGCGTATGGGGCTACATAGCTGCAGACCAGTCAGGATGCCCATGCTGCCGCCGAAAGCACCAACAGTGGACAAGTGAGCATCAGAAGAAGGTGTCCTGGTCTGATGAATCCCGTTTTCTTTTACATCACGTGGATGGCAGGGTGCAAGTGCGTTGCTTACCTGAGGAACACATGGCACCAGGATGCGCTATGTACCACCTACCTAAGCATTGTTGCAGACCATGGACACCTTGAAACGGTATTTCCTGGTGGCTGTGGCCTCTTTCAGCAGGATAATGCGCCCTACCACAAAGCAAAAATGGTTCAGGAATGGTTTGAGGAGCACAACAATGAGTTTGAGGTGTTGGCTTGGCCTTCAAATTCCCCAGATCTCAATCCAATCGAGCATCTGTGGGATGTGCTGAACAAACAAGTCCGATCCATGGAGGCCCCACCTTGCAACTTGCAGGACTTAAAAGTTCTGCTGCTAACAGATACCAAAGCACACCTTCAGGGGCCTAGTGGAGTCCATGCCTCGACAGGTCAGGGCTGTTTGACAAGCAAAAGGGGGACCAACACAATATTAAGGAAGGTAATAATGTTATGCCTGCTCGGTGTGTGTGTGTGTGTGTGTGTGTATTTAATTTGTGTCATTTTTATCCATTTTAAAATTGTAAGGACTCCAGCAGGTTGGTGTGACTATTTAATCTTGTTAATCTTGTACGTGTGATGTATTTATTTTTATGCCTTGGCAAACATTGAAGATATGCAGCTTCAAGTGTACATTTGCTCACATGTTCCTCAGTGTTTTTTCCTCTGAGAGAGAAAAAAAAGGGGAGAGAGAGAGAGACACACAGCCACTGATCGCCCACACATCTTCAGGTAGAGAAGAAGTGCTGATAATCAGCACTCAGTTATGTAGTGCTTCAAACATCCCTGTGGTTTGAACACATTGAGAGATGCATGTATTAGAGACTGTGGTTCCTTATTCATGTGGGTGTTTATTCTGTCACCAGGGTATTTATGCCATGAAAGCAATTCCTCTGATTCAAGTGATGCTGTTGCAGCAATAATGCGATTCTAGCTTTAAACAACAGGGATCCTTTCCTTACAAGCATGGTGCATTGAGCACTCTGGGTAAATTTCCCAAGGTCTTTCAAGGCCATTCTCTCAAAGTCAGACATGAGAAAGCAGGAATCAATAGAATTTCACGCATGAAGTCGAAACTGAATCTAAAACACATGGACCAAACATTAGCAAGTGCTCATTGCTGATGCACAGACCCATCAATTCACACACTCCTCCACAGTTTACTCATTTCTCCACAACCAAGTCACCTAGTCACTCATTTGCCCCACAGTTTCTGCCCCACAGACATGCTTACATTGTCATCTGATTATAGAGATCTATTAACTGTGTTTTTATTCAAATGCTTAAAAGAGATACATTCAATGTCCATGGGCAACATTCCTGTAATAAAACCACCTAGCATTGGCCTCTTTCTATGTTGTTTTTTTAAATTGCTGAGAATATTAAAGGGTTAATTCACCCAAAAATGAAAATTCTGTCATTTACTACTTACCTTCATGCCGTTCCACACCCGTAAGACCTTTGTTAATCTTCGGAACGCAAATATAGGGTGCTTTCACATTAGCACTTTTGGTGCGCACCCGGGTTCGATTGACGTCAGAGTTCGGTACGTTTGGATGATGTGAACACGGTCTTCTGAACTCGGGTGCGCACCCGCGAACCGTACCCGAGTCTGCTTAAAAAGGGTGGTCTGGGGTGCGGTTCAAGTGAACTCCGGTACGGTTCGCTTCTGATATGAATGCAAACGTACCAAATTGCGGAAGTGAACCACTATTAATGCCGTATTATTTGTTAAAAATGTGAGTTTGTGTGTGTTTCACTCACTTTCCCGATGAGCGTGAGTCACGTGCTGCAAACAGAGAGCTGTAGCGTAGTTCCCTTTCGATACTTCACTCGTACTGCGTATGGGGAAAGGTCTCCCTTTTTCCCCGCTGCTGAAGCCTTTTTCAATAACGCAGTGTAACTGCACCGTCATTGGTTCACTCATAGACAAGTTGTTGAACCAATGACGGCGCGGCATAGCTGCGCGGCCTATGGCGACAAAGCGCGCGAATATTCCCGCCGAAATGGGCGGGGTTAAGGGCTATATAAGCAGGCGTTTCGCCATAGGATTTCAGTGTTTTCTCCTTCAGCGACGACCTCATCATCTCCTCGCTGATCTCCGCCTGAAGCCGAGAAGCTCGCCGCCTTCCTGACTGCTCTCGCCGCCGTCTGAAGAGGCTCCCGCAGCAGACTCGCCTGGACTCGCCGGACTGAGGACAGCGCCGGCGCCCTCTCCGACTGCAGCATCAGCGCCGTCGCCGAGTCGCCGCCTCCCGCTTCCCGCTCCCGGCCGCTTCCTGTGTGTCCCCTGCCGCCATCCGGCGCGCCGTCTTGAGAGCTTCACCGCGGCTTAACGCCGCTCTAAAAGAGCGTATTTCAGCGGTTTTCACCGCTTCTAGAGCTTCCGCGGCCCTCGCCGCTCTAAAAGAGCCACCCAAGTGCCGTTTTCACGGCAACGGCGTCTTCTCAGATGCCCCGCCACTCGTGTGGCACGTGCAGGGCCCCCTGCACGACGGTGATGGTCACAGCGAGTGCGTCGCTTGCCTGGGCAAGCCCCATGCAGACGGCGCGCTCGCTGGGGACTCATGCCCGCACTGCGAGTGCATGAGTCTCAGTTCCCTGCGCTCGCGGGTCGCCTTCTTCACAGAGGGTGATCTCGCCGCTCGCGCCCTCCCGTCTCCTTCCTACCGCGAGCCGGCTAGGAAGAGACAGCGGGGCAGAGCGACCCAGCGCCAGGAGATAGGCGAGCTCACGCCGGCCCAGTTCCCGCGTGCCTCGCCCTCTCCCCCGAGGGAACCCTCTCCCGTCCTGTTCTCTCGGCCTGAGCAGCGTCCCTCTGCGGAAGCGAGTGACCTTGTCTCATTCGGTGGAACAGACGACGAGCAAGACGACTCCATGTCTCTTGCGGCTTCCGAAGCAGAAGTGTGGGCTGGCGAATCGGACGATCCCGCCCCCCCGCCTCCCTTGGAGCCCATTGAACATGGCCAGGGCATGGATGCCGAGCTCCTCCGCATCCTATCCAGAGCCGTAGAAGAGCTGGACCTCGACTGGGCCCCACCTGAGGAGCCGTCGCGCAGTCGCCTTGACGAGTGGTTCCTGCCTGGCCACCGCCAAGCCCCTCGCCAGCGAGCAGCGCCCTTTTTTCCCGAGGTCCACGAGGAGCTGACGAAGTCGTGGCGCGCTCCGTACTCCGCCCGCCTTCATACCACGCACCGCTCCGCCCTCACTGCCGTCGACGGCGCCGAGGAAAAGGGATACGAGCACCTGCCACCCCTTGACGAAGCAGTGGCTGCTCACCTCTGCCCTCCCGCGGCTGTGGGATGGAAAGCTAAGAGGTCACTCCCTTCCAAGCCCTGCCGGACTACTTCCACCTTAGCTGGTCGAGCTTACACTTCGGCAGGACAGGCCGCTTCTGCGCTACACTCCATGGCCATATTCCAAGTCTTCCAGGCCAAACTCCTCCGCTCTCTGGACGAGTCTGGGATTGACGCGCCGGCTTTCAAGGACCTTCGCAGCGCTACTGACCTTGCCCTGCGAGCCACGAAGGCTACGGCTCAGGCCATCGGCCGTTCCATGGCCAGCCTGGTAGTGTTGGAGCGCCACCTGTGGCTTAACTTGACGGAGATCAAGGACAATGACAAGACGGCCTTCTTAGACGCCCCGGTCTCTCCCTCTGGTCTCTTCGGCCCTGCAGTGGATGGCTTCACTGAACGCTTCACAGCGGCACAGAAATCGTCTCAGGCCATGAGACATTTCCTGCCCAAGCGCTCCAGCTCTGCTTCCAGCCGCCCCAGGACTGCGTCGGCTCAGCAGCACAAGCCCGCTCCACCTGCAGCACCGCAGTCAGCGCCACCTAAGGAGCAACGCCAGCGCTCGCGCTCTGCCAAGCGCCATCCCTTCCCGAGACGCCAGGGACCCCGGCCCAAGATTGTGCTGGACCCGGTGCCTCCGAAGTCATCCTGATCTGCCAGGAAGGAAGAGGATGGGGAATCGTCCCGTCACGACTGGACCACCCCAAAAGCTCCCACGAACACTTTCCCCTCCGCCTCGTTTAAATCCGGGCGTGGGAAACATGTTTCAAGTGACAACTGGGCCCACAACTGTTGCGCCCACTCCAAACGCCGTTTTCACGGCGAACAAATTTTTATATCATCTAAAAGAGAGCAAATTTCCTCTTCCGCTACTCTCGGTGTACAACCCCCTCAGCGGCGGTCTGTCACACGATATCATTCAACCCCTTGCCACTCGGGCCGAGGCTTGGCAGGCCATCCCCGATGTGTCAGATTGGGTCATGGGGATCGTAACTCAGGGTTACTCGCTCCAGTTTGCACGCCGGCCCCCTCGCTTCGGCGGGGTGCTTCAAACTTTGGTCAATCCGGACGACGCCCATGTCCTCCGAGCCGAAGTCATGACGTTGCTAAGAAAAGGAGCTGTGGAAATAGTTCCCCCCGCGGAAAGCGAGTCAGGCTTCTACAGCCGCTATTTTCTGGTCCCCAAGAAAGATGGTGGTCTCAGACCCATCCTGGATCTCAGACTTTTGAATCATTCCCTCATGAGACGGAAGTTCAAAATGCTGACACTGAAACAGATCCTCGCGCACATCTGCCCCGAGGACTGGTTCTGCTCGCTGGACCTGAAGGATGCGTATTTTCACATCCAGATAGCCCCTCGTCACAGACGATTCTTGAGATTCGCATACGAGGGAGTGACATACCAATATACGGTCCTGCCCTTCGGGCTGTCTCTGGCTCCTCGCACTTTCACCAAGTGCATGGACGCGGCACTTTCCCCTCTCAGACAGGCGGGAATCCGAGTCCTGAATTATCTCGACGACTGGCTCATTCTAGCCCGTTCGCGAGTCGAGCTGGAACACCACAGATCCGTGCTCCTCAGCCATTTACAATGCCTGGGTCTCAGGGTCAACGCAACCAAGAGCTTGCTGTGCCCCACTCAACGAATATCGTTTCTGGGAGCAGTTTTCGACTCAGTCCATATGACGGCAGTAGTCTCGCCAGAGCGCGCTCTGACGATTCAGCAGCTCACAGCCTCAGTCAAGAACAGAGCCTGCCTCCCTCTGAAGTTTTTTTCAGAGGCTGCTAGGGCTAATGGCTTCCGCCTCTCCGGTACTACAGCTCGGCCTTCTTCGGATGCGGCCTCTTCAGTACTGGTTGAAGTTCCGGGTTCCTCCCAGCGCTTGGCGGCACGGCCGCCTTCGCCTCAAGGTCAATCAGGCCTGTCTTCTAGCCCTGAAACCTTGGACGAACCCTGTATGGTTCAAGCGCGGAGTGCCCTTACAGGCGGTCTCACGAAGGACGGTGCTAGCAACAGACGCCTCCAACTCGGGTTGGGGCGCTGTGTGCGACGGCAGACCGGCCTTCGGCTCATGGAGCCAAGAGGAAAGCCTTCTGCACATCAACTGTCTAGAGATGCTAGCAGTGATGAAGGCCCTTCAGTTCTTTCAGGCTCATTTGACAGGGCGTCACGTTCTAGTCCAATCGGACAGTATGACAGTGGTGTCATATTTAAACCACCAGGGCGGTCTCTCGTCCAGCCGCTTATGCGCTCTGGCGAAACGTCTACTGGAATGGGCTCTTCCGAGGCTTCAGTCGCTCAGAGCGACTCATGTTCCTGGCAGGAACAAT
This sequence comes from Chanodichthys erythropterus, assembly GCF_024489055.1. Taxonomy (NCBI): domain Eukaryota; kingdom Metazoa; phylum Chordata; class Actinopteri; order Cypriniformes; family Xenocyprididae; genus Chanodichthys; species Chanodichthys erythropterus. Next base: position 4,539,585 of record NC_090235.1, on the reverse strand, counting down.
CTGGGTGCAGATATGCTGTCACGGAGCAACGTCCCCTCCGACGAGTGGACGCTCCATCCCCAGGTTGTCCTCAGGATTTGGGAGCTCTTCGGGAAGGCAAAGATAGACCTCTTCGCCTCAGAAGACAACTCTCATTGCCCAACATTTTTCTCGAAGGAGGTCGACGCTCTGGCCCATTCATGGCCCAGCACGCTCCTTTACGCTTTTCCTCCGATCGCCCTGATCCCTCAGGTCATCAGGCGCATCAGAGAAGACCAACACAGAGTCCTTCTAGTGGCCCCGCTCTGGAGGAACCAGATTTGGTCCTCGGAGCTGTTCAAGCTCTCTCTGAGAGCCCCGTGGCCGATCCCCCTGAGACGGGACCTCCTCTCTCAGGCGAACAGGGCAATCTGGCACCCACAGCCGGAGCTCTGGGCTCTGCACCTCTGGTCCCTCGATGGGAGCCTACTAACCTCCCCAGGGACGTCCTAAATACCATTTCTCAGGCTAGAGCGCCGTCCACGAGACGCCTCTACGACCAGAAATGGTCGGTCTTTGCTGACTGGTGTTCGTCACGCAACATAGACCCAATGGAGAGTGACGTATCTTCTATACTGTCTTTCCTCCAAGAACGCTTGGAAATGGGGCGCACCCCTTCCACGCTCAAGGTTTACGTAGCAGCCATTGCAGCGTTCCATGCTCCTATTGCTGGCCAATCAGTGGGACGAAACGGACTTGTCATCCGTTTCCTGAGGGGCGCTAGGCGATTGAATCCCCCTCGCCCCCTCACCGTTCCCTCCTGGGACCTGTCTTTGGTCCTCAGGGCCTTAAAAGGAGCCCCATTTGAACCAATGGGCTCAGTCGACCTCAGGCCATTGACGCTAAAAACCGCCTTGCTGTTAGCACTGGCCTCGGTTAAGCGTGTTGGCGATTTGCAGGCCCTCTCTGTGAGCCCTGCATGCCTCGAATTCGGGCCTGGAGACTCTAAGGTCGTTCTGAAACCCAGGCATGGCTACGTCCCTAAGGTGCTCTCAACGCCGTTTAGAGCTCAGGTCATCTCGCTCTCTGCTCTGCCCCCTTCGACGGAAGAGCAAGGGCTGGAGTTACTCTGCCCTGTCAGGGCATTGAGGACCTACATAGAGCGATCGCAGTCTTTCAGACAGTCAGATCAGCTCTTTGTCTGTTTTGGAGGCCGCACCAAAGGATCTCCGGTCTCAAAACAGCGCATTTCTCGTTGGATAGTGGACGCTATTACGCTGTGCTACTCCTCACTGGGAGCCAAATGCCCCATAGGAGTCAGAGCCCACTCCACTAGAGGGATGGCCTCCTCATGGGCTTGGTCCAACGGAGTTTCCATCCAAGACATCTGTGTGGCGGCCGGCTGGTCTTCGCCGTCCACCTTTGTCAGGTTTTACCATCTCGATGTCCCGACCTTACAGGCTCGAGTCCTTTCAGTGTGATTAGCGGCCTCAGATGAGCTCCGCCTCACGCTATCATGGAAATAAATTTCCTCTAAGTGTAACGCAAGGGTTCGGTAAGGGCTTGCCCTCTCGCTTGTCTCTTGGGCCCCCTCTCAGGTGTCCAAGCTTCAAGCTATATCGTTCCCAGCCGTGGCACGGCGTGGTTGAATTCGTTCCCCATACGCAGTACGAGTGAAGTATCGAAAGGGAACGTACTCGGTTACTAACGTAACCTCGGTTCCCTGAGATACGGAACGAGTACTGCGATACTTGCCGTGCCACGAGGCTGCGGCTCAGGGTCGTCGCTTCAGTCGAATGACACTGAAATCCTATGGCGAAACGCCTGCTTATATAGCCCTTAACCCCGCCCATTTCGGCGGGAATATTCGCGCGCTTTGTCGCCATAGGCCGCGCAGCTATGCCGCGCCGTCATTGGTTCAACAACTTGTCTATGAGTGAACCAATGACGGTGCAGTTACACTGCGTTATTGAAAAAGGCTTCAGCAGCGGGGAAAAAGGGAGACCTTTCCCCATACGCAGTACTCGTTCCGTATCTCAGGGAACCGAGGTTACGTTAGTAACCGAGTACGTTTTCTAATTTCTGCTCGCCTTCAGCATTGTACATTCGCGGCAGATAGACGCAAGAACCGTTATGAACAAAACCAACGGTTCAAAAAAAATATATATATAAAAGTGAGGAGAGCAACGTTATTTTGCCGCCTTCTCCTGTGCCATCGTTACTAAGCAACGTAGTAAACAGCTGCTGGTTTGATGACGCAAACGAACCGCGGGTCGGACCCAAATAATATAATGTGAACACAGTCCAGTGGGCGCAGGGGGAGGGGGGAGCAATCGAACTCGAGTTCGGTCCAGGCAATCGAACCAAGTGTGAAAGCACCCTTAGATATTTTTGTTGAAATCCGATGGCTCCGTTAGGCCTGCATAAGGGAGCAATGACATTTCCTCTCTCAAGATCCTTAAAGGTACTAAAAACATATTTAAATCAGTTCATGTGAGTACAGTGGTTCAATATTAATATTATAAAGCGACAAGAATATTTTTGGTGCTCCAAAAAAAAAACAAATAATGACTTATATAGTGATGGCCGATTTCAGAACACTGCTTCAGGAAGCTTTGGAGTGTTATGAATCAGTGTGTCGAATTAGTGGTTCGGAGCACCAGAGTCACGTGATTCCAGCAGTTTGGCGGTTTGACACGAGATCTGAATCATGATTTGACACAGAAGATTCATAACGAAGCTTCCTGAAGCAGTGTTTTGAAATCGGCCATCACTAAATAAGTCGTTATTTTGTTTTTTTGGCACACCAAAAATATTCTCGTCGCTTTATAATATTAATATTGAACCACTGTACTCACATGAACTGATTTGAATAGGTTTTTAGTACCTTTATGGATCTTGAGAGAGGAAATGTCATTGCTGGCTATGCAGGCCTCACCGAGGCATCGGATTTCAACAAAAATATTTTACTTTGTGTTCCGAAGATTAACAAAGGATTTACAGGTGTGGAACGGCATGAGGGTGAGTAATAAATGACATTATTTTCATTTTTGGGTGAACTAACCCTTTAAGGAAATGCAATACGATGAAACATGAAAATGATTTTAAAATGACTTGTCAAACAATAAGAAAACCAGTAAACCACATTTTATAAAACCGATAGTTCCGGCCCTTGATTCTGTTTGGTTGAGCCGTCTTCGAAGCCACTGTAAAATTCCCAAAAACATACAGCTGACCGCATAACAGAAGTATCGCCGCTGCACTGAATGAGTAATCTGCATCTGTCTTAGCAACGTAAACATATGAGTGTATTACCTGCATTCAGATTTAGCATTTTCCTTCAGGTCAGTCCTATGTTCATAATAAAAAATCAGTTTAAATGTCTGCTGCGATCTTGTCCTTTTAACATTTAATTGGTTTTCCCGTGCCCTGCTGACACTGACAACGCTAGTCAAAGCATTTGTCATTTGCGTCTTGTTCCGTGTTCACAACAAGTTTCAATATGAAAGTCTGAGTGACTCGCTCAATAAAGACAATCTTTGCCGCCATCTAATGGCGTAATAATGTAACTTCTGTTGCTGTTCACGGTCAGGGACTATTTTTTCCAGCGGAAGGAAGGCTTTTAATGATTTTACTTCATGAAAGTTGAATTGATACATACTTTTTGGCTTTAATATTTGTATTGTGTGGTAACTATTTTATAAAAGCAATAAGCCCTGTGAAGTCGTGGTTTACAGTTAATTTATAACAGCTAAAGGGGATTTAGGCACTCCGCCTATAAATTCAAACCATGGCTTTTTGGGGCTTATTGCTTTAATAAAAACCACCAGCTGAAATTCACCATGTGATCAATAAGTGATTAACAACACAACCCCTAAACACAAACAACTTACCTGTTTTAAACTGTTCAACTTAAGCTAAAATCTCAAAAACTAGCAGGGTGAATCTAATGAAACATGTCGGTCACACACTATATTGCCAAAATTATTGGGACACCCCTCCAAATTGTTGAATTCAGCTATTCCAATCAGTTCCATGGCCACGTATGTATAAAATCAAGCACCTAGGAATGCAGACCGCTTCTACAAACATTTGTGAAAGAACGGGTCGCTCTCAGGAGCTCAGTGAATTCAAGGTTGCCCCCTCTGCAATGAGTCCATTCGTGAAATTTTCTCACTACTAAATATTCCACGGTCAACTGTTAGTGGTATCATAACAAAGTGGAAGCAATTGGGAACATCAGCAACTCAGCCACAAAGTGGTAGGCCACGTAAAATCAGAGCGGGGTCAGCACATGCTGAGGCGCACAGTGCGCCAACTTTCTGAAGAGTCAATAGCTACAAACCTCCAAACTTTTTGTGGCCTTCAGATTAGCTCAAGAACAGTGCGTAGAGAGCTTCATGGAATGGATTTCCATGGCCGAGCAGCTGCATCCAAGCCTTACATCACCAAGTGCAATATTATTTATATTATAAATTTTATCATTATTTTATAATTACTGTATGATTGCGTGCTGCGTGGTGGGTAAACACGCTACTGAATGCGCTTCTAGAAGAATGGACAAAAATTCCCATAAACACACTCCTAAACCTTGTGGAAAGCCTTCCCAGAAGAGTTGAGGCTGTTATAGCTGCAAAGGGTGGGCCAACTCTATATTAAACTCTATGGAGTAAGAATGGGATGTCATTAAAGTTCATGTGCATGTAAAAGCAGCCGTCCCAAAACCTTTGGCAATATAGTGTAGTTCACCCTAAAATCAGGAAAACAAATTATATAATGCAAATATATATATATATATATATATATATATATATATATATATATATATATATATATATATATATATATATATATTAAATTGTGACATTCTATAATTACATGTATACAAAATATACATTTTTCGCACTGTACTGTCAAAAAAATTGTCAAAATGGAAAGAATCTTAACAATCTTAAAGGAACACTCCACTTTTTTTGAAAATAGGCTCATTTTCCAACTCCCCTAGAGTTAAACAGTTGAGTTTTCGAATCCATTCAGCTGATCTCCGGTTCTGGCGGTACCACTTTTAGCATAGCTTAGCATAGTTCATTGAATCTGATTAGACCATTAGCATCGCGCTTAAAAATGACCAAAGAGTTTTGATATTTTTCCTATTTAAAACTTGACTCTTCTGTAGTTAAATCGTGTACTTAGACCGACGGAAAATGAAAAGTTGTGATTTTCTAGGCTGATATGGCTAGGAACTATACTCTCATTCAGGCGTAATAATCAAGGAACTTTGCTGCCGTTTCATGGCTGCAGCAGGCGCAATGATATTACACAGCGCCTGAGAGCCCCTGCTTGCACAGGGAACGTGCCTTGCAACCATGGAGACGTTTGTGAGAGACGCTGCGTAATATCATTGCGCCTGCTGCAGCCATGATACGGCAGCAAAGTTCCTTGATTATTACGCCGGAATGAGAGTATAGTTCCTAGCCATATCAGCCTAGAAAATCGCAACTTTTCATTTTCTGTCGGTCTTAGTACATGATTTAACTACAGAAGAGTCAAGTTTTAAATAGGAAAAATATCAAAACTCTTTGGTCATTTTTAAGCGCGATGCTAACGGTCTAATCAGATTCAATTAACTATGCTAAGCTATGCTAAAAGTGGTACCGCCAGAACCGGAGATCGGCTGAATGGATTCGAAAACGGTAAAACTCAACTGTTTAACTCTAGGGGAGTTGGAAAGTGAGCCTATTTTCAAAAAAAGTGGAGTGTTCCTTTAAATAAGCTTAATCAATAAGCAAATTAGTCTTTTTCACTTTTTTTTTTTATTTTAGGGTGAACTGTGACTGGACATGTTTTTACATATTTTCTCCTTATTTTTTTTTATTTATTTTTTTTTAAATTTCACAGAATACTTGTTTCTCAAGAATATAATAAAATTGTAATTATAATAGAATCACAAATTTAAGCTGTATTTATGGGGCCATACACAACAGTTATAATCTCTCAAATTTTGCCCTGCATTTTTAAATAATAAATTAAAGTACAAGCATACAGTATGTACAGTCAGTAAGTGAATTAGAAATGCATTGTGCATAAAATACAAGTCATTTAATGTGCAATATTTTTCAGTTTCTTAAGTTTTATTTAGCAAATTCAAGATTACAAAGAAGAAATGCCACAGTTTTAATAATAATAATAATAGTAATAATAATAATAATAACTGTCATCATCATCTTAAGTATCAGGCACAATTGCTTTGGCATTATGGAATGAAACGCATGCAAAACTGATAACTGAAAAACAGAAAACTAAAGACAGGAAGGCTGAGAGAGAAAAGAGAGAGAATTGAGGGGTAGTAGAAGAAAAGATATGTCATATGAGTGAGGCAGCTTTAGCTTAATGGGACTTTGAGAGAGACAAATCAAGACAAAGGACAACCAACATGGATGATTTAAAAAAAAAAAAAAAGTAAATAAATAAATAAATAAATAAATAAAAAAAGGGCATGAAGATGAAAAAATGTCATGCAAAATGGTACATACATATTTATAAGCCAGACCCTCAGCGTAAACCGCAACAACAACAAATGTCAACTGGAATCGTGAGAGCGGAAAGATCGTTATAACGCAATTATTAGCAAAAGACGAGAAACAAAAACAGATATTCACACGTTTGAGACTTAAAAGCAGACTAAATTTGTACCATCAGCAATGTTTGAATAAATATTAGGATCAAAAATCATTCCTCTTGCTCTTTTAATTGTCCATATATCATACTTTCACTTCTGCATATTTCACTTGTAATATGGCTATAATATAAATGGTTATTCTATGTATTTCTTTACTATCCAGCAGGAGCCAGTCCTGTTCTTTATAACTACTCATATTTCATAACTATTTATGTTTATGATATTTACACACAATAATGAGCTCTATCAGATATAACTCTCTGGAAAATATTTCAAGCTTTTGTGCATGAAAATAGGGCATAACAGATAATTATGATCATATTTATTAGTTAATATTTATTTAGGGATATTTTTCTACAAAGGTCAATGTTTATGGATTATGGAAAGGGTTTTGGTGGAATAATAATAATTATACTGTACAAACTGTCTTTACTGCATTGCTCAATCGATGCAGCATCCGCAGGCACCAGGTATGGAAATGCTGACTCATCTGCCTCATTTTAGTCAATGAATCGAATACAGATTTCATATACTGTCGCTAGTACTTCAGTGCTTGTTTTGATGCACTATTAATGCTTGACCAGTAGATGGCGCAAGATACCAGGGGCAGAACAACCGTTCACTCAAGGTGGAAAACAAAACCATAACATATTGCTTTGTGCTATTGAAGGCTTCCTCATGATAATTTCTGTTCTTATTTTTCATTACTCTAAAACATGATCTCTGAAATACTGCTGCAACACGCACAGGACTGATTTACAACAGCTTCTGTAATAATATAACACATTTACAATTCATTTTGTATAATAAACAATTCAATTAATAGTTGTAGTGATAATATTAATAATAATAAAAGAGAACGGCTGCATTTTTAAGATGATGACTGAACAGTGAAGGAGAGTAAATCTCCGGCATTCATATAGGAGTCAGCCTCCATTTTAGGTTAAGGTAAATATGTTTAATATGTTCAAACGTTTCCTTTTTGTATCGTGCTATATCACTGCTAAACTTTTTTCTGTTTTTTTGTTTGTTTTTTTTAAAACATTTTTTCAATATGAGAGCACAAGAAAACACAAGGCATATTGAGGGCCGTGGGGCCAAGCGTACAACATCCCAGTAAGGAAACATCAGCCAGCTTTGTAGAACATCTACCCTGATGTACAAATCTAAAAACATTACAAATTGATTGTAAAGGTCAAATCGGACCTCCTGCACCTTTGCCCACATGATAAAACATAGGTAAATATGTTGGACTACACTAGATGACTACCGATCTTAATACATTATGTACAGAAATGATGCATCTCGCCCACTGAAATAAATCTGCGACACCAAAATCTGCCACCTTTGGGGCACATTCGTGTCTTTTTGCTTCTGTATAAACAAGAAATGATATAAATAGCCTCATGATGCTCATGATATATGAGGTATGAGTGGATGGAAATGCTGTTGTGGTGTGCAATAAGATCTAAACATTTTACATACAAATTTAAATATGTATACAATTGTTCTCAACTATTTTCAGCAAGTCAGTATTTTGTACTTTTGTCCTATTTTCTTCCACCTCCATACATTCTTTCTATATGTATAAATGCTATATTGCCTCACTTATTAATCTCGCTCTGAGAATCTGTTAAAACGTCATTCAGGCACAGAATTGTAAGTGAAGTGCTTCCTCGTCTACCTCTTTTCAACTTAGCACCCTTTTCTCCATTTTTCTCCCATAGTCTCTGGAGTACTAAAAGCCCCTGTTATCCTTTTAGCTAATGTTATGCTCATATTTCTGTTTAGGTATCGCATACGCAGGAACTCTAACACGGAGAGGCGCTCATACGCATATGTGCGTGGTAGCGAGGGGGCGGGACGGCGGATGGGGGTGTGGCCATTGGGAGGGACTGAGGGGCGTGGCCACCAGAATGGGAGGAGTGGATGGTGTGAGGATAGGAAGAGGAAGAGGAGGAAGAAGCAGGTGGGAGGTGATAGCTGGCCCCGGAGGAGGGGCCCGAGGAAGAGGGTGGATTGGAGGGCCCGCTTTTAGGCGGAGGCAGCGGGGTCTGGTTGAGCTGAATGGAGATGTCGCTGGACACCTCGGAGCCGCTGCGTCCGCGCTGAGGAGGAGGCCATGAGTCGGGGTGCAGGTACTGGCCGCTGTAGTCACTGCATTCAGACAGACGAGGGCGATACAGCGCAGGGTGGGGCCGGTACATCTCCTCCTCGGCGTAACGTTTCATGAAGAGATACACAGACATGACCCCAGCACCCTAGCAAAACAAAATCACTTGTTATTCAGTTCATTTTAAATTCATGGATTATCACGGATAAAATGTTCCTACAAACTAACAGCTGTGTATGTTCTGAGAAATTGCACCTTTCTCAGTGAAAGTCCTATGCGAAAAAAAAAGGAGTCGAGCTTGTGCCCTTTTTTTTTTTTTTAATTAGAAAACTAACCAATTAAAAGTGTTCGCCACCCAAGGGGTCAAGGTTTGGCTGCTTGACATGACCCATTTAGCCGTAACTACACCATCTGGGGGAAAAAAGCATCTTTTTCCATTGACAGCCATTCAAAACTAATGTATTCATGTAGTTTTGTGGAATAAACATAAAATAAAATAAAATAAAATATGGGTTTTTTTTTTTTTTTTTTTTTTTTTGCAAGAACAAATATTAGTCACAAATATTTCATTATATTTACCAGTGAGCTTTTGAACACTACCATTCAAAAGTTTGAGGTAGGTATGATTTTTGAAACAAAACAGTAGTTTTTATTCAGCAAAGACGCATAGTGACTGTAAAGACATTTCTAATGTTATTTCTAATGAATACATGCTGTTCTTTTGAACTTTCTATTCATCAGATAATCCTGAAAAATCATGCATCAAGGTTTCCAAAAAATATTAAGCAACTGTATTCAACATTTATAATTTTAAGAAATGTTTCTTGAGCATCAAATCAGCATATTAGAATTACACTTTAGTGGCTTATTAGCATGCATGCAACACTAACTGCTGCATTTGGATCCAGCTCTTTTTTTCATTCATTGCTGTAACCGCAAATGACAGAAGGACAGACTATGACATGGATCTGGTGGCAGTTTGTTTCCTCCTCCTCTCCCAGGGGGACCATTCCCTTAAGAGAGACACAGAGGAATTTTTAGACCTTGTCCATCCAGTACACTTCGATTTGTGGACTGGGTCCTGTTTCACTGTAGGTCCCCCTGTACCATCAGCAAGATGGCAGAGGATCAAAACGCAACATTGTCTGTCACTGAAGGAATACTGGTGGAATACGAGGGGATGGAGTGGAGCCCTGTCCCTTCAACCAATGCAGATATAAGTGTGCTGAACTCAGCTCTCCTTATATTGTTTGAAAAGAGCACAATGCCTGTTTCGTTGCCCTGCACCGAGCCTGTTTTGTCGCCCAACACTGTGTTATTGATGTCTTTAATGTTCCTGCCCTGCCTCCAACTCTCGCCCCCCCTGCCTGTTCTGAAGAATTCTATCTGTTCCGCATTGACCAAGGAGGCCATTTCTGAGATGCCATCCTGCTCCGCGTTGGCCAAGAGGGCCATTCGTGAGAAGTCTGCCAGTCCTATATTGGCCAATAAGGCTGTTTCTTAACCCCCTGTTCTGCACTGCCCAGTCCTTCAGCCCTTTCCTCACTGCCTCTCATCTGCCCTTCGTCTCCTCCTATGTTGCACACTCGGTGCATTGTGTATCCACCTTGGGCTGACTGTTCGTCAGCTCGACCCTGTACTGCCGACCTGTTTTCTCCACCTAAATCCTCAGAGCCTGTCACTCCACCTCTGTCCATCAACCTGTTGGCTCCACCGTGGCTCCTCGTCCACTAAGATCCACCTGGACCCATCATCCCTACAGGTCCACCAGGCTTCCTCGTCCTTCCTGCTCCGCCTTGGTCGTCCTTGCTGCTCCGCCTTCGTCTGCGACTTATCCCTCCACCCCTTTGGCTCTGTCGGGCTCAGTCTTCCCTCTGGCTCCACCTCTGTCCTCTGGCACCTTGGCTTCGCCTCGGCTGGAAGTCCGCCTTGTTCTCCAGAACCTTCTCTTCTCTATCTACACGTCATCACTATGATCGGTCATTCAGGATCATGGTGTCTCCTATCACTGTTATGCTGATGACACACAACTCTACCTCTCATTCCAACCAGATGATCCGACGGTTGCTGGTCGCATCGCAGCCTGCCTGACAGCCATTTCTGCCTGGATGAAGGACCACCACCTCCAACTCAACCTTGCAAAAACGGAACTGCTTGTGATCGGTGCAAACCCAACACTTCATCACAACCTTTCAGTTCAACTTGGGTCTTCAACCATCACTCCTTCCAGGACAGCCAGAAACCTTGGAGTGGTGATGGATGATTGTCTAACCTTCACAGATCATGTTGCAGCAACGACCCGGTCCTGCAGATTTGCCTTGTACAACATCAGGAAGATTAGACCCTTCCTATCGGAACATTCCACACAAATTCTTGTCCAAGCTCTTGTTCTATCCAGACTGGACTACTGTAATGCTCTCTTGGCTGGCCTTCCAGCATGCACTATCAAGCCTCTGCAACTGATCCAGAATGCTGCAGCAAGACTGGTCTTCAACGAACCGAAGAGAGTGCACGTCACTCCTCTCTTCATCAGTCTGCACTGGCTGCCACTAGCTGCTCGCATCCAATTCAAGGCTCTGATGTTAGCCTACAGAACGACCGCTGGCTCTGCACCGCTATACCTTAACTCACTACTTCAGACTTACGCGCCCTCCAGAAACCTGCGTTCTGCAAGTGAACGGCGCCTTGTGGTGCCATCACATAGGGGCACAAAATCACTCTCACGGACCTTCTCCGGGACTGTTCCTGGCTGGTGGAATGACCTACCACACTCTATCCGAGCAGCTGAGTCTCTAGCCATTTTCAAAAAAATGCTAAAGACGTATCTTTTTCGTCAGCACTTGACCCAGTAGTAGTAGCACTTACCTTGACTAATATTCTTCTCCTATCTGTGTGTGTATTTAAAAAAAATAAAAAATAAAAAATGTCGCTATGAGCACTTTACTGACATAACTGTGACTTCACTCAGCACTTACATACTGTTGTTCTCATGTTGATTTGATTGATTCTACTACTCTCATTTGTAAGTCGCTTTGGATAAAAGCGTCTGCTAAATGACTAAATGTAAATGTAGAACCTTCTGTGTCACCCGGTCCCTTCAGCTCTTCAGCCTTTTCTGGTTCTTCACCACCATTGGCTTCATCTAGGTCGGTCGTTTCCCTGGTTCCACCTGTCAAGTCTCAACCATGGCTCCTCCCTCCCTTGACTCCGCCGTGGGCTTACGTCTTGGGATTCCGGCTGGGGATTCTGCCCTGGGTCCTCCTCCAGCTATCTCCTCCTTGGCTTCTACCTACGTTGTCTCTTTCCTGGCTCTTCTTCTTGTCTGCTCTTCCTTGGATCCTGTGGTTGTCTGTGCTTGCTCTGCGTCCCCCATCTAAGCCCCATCCCGCCCTACTTTGATGGACTCTTTGTATTTTTCATGTTTGTTATTAATAAGGTGCAAGGTCATGCCTTCTTGAATGTTATTGGTAATTTGCATTTGCATTCCTGATATCTTTTCATTGATTGATTGAGTTGTATCTCCTGTGTCTTGTTTCTTTGGATTAGTGTGCTTGGTTATTTAAGCCCTTTGTTTCTTTCTGTTCATTGTCTGTCCTTGTCGGGTATTGTTTGATTGTTCTGTTCAAGTTTTACACACACACATAGATGTATATATATTATATGTATATATATATATATATATATATATATATATATATATATATATATATATATATATATATATATATATATATATATATACATATATATATATATACACATACATACATCAGAGGGTCTGAGACTACAAGTGAAAATGCTTTTTTTGCATTTCAGTTTAATCCTAAAACTTTATTTCCATGTTTAAATATTAAAAAAACAAAACAAAAAAATTTTTTGTGAAATTGACTGAAAGAGTGATTTCAGACTTTGGACCCCACTATCTATAGTTTGAGGTTACTGCAGACACTAGATGCTGACATTTACAAATTGCTGCACTGAACTTACTGAATTAGCATATATGCAGCATAACGGAAATGTGTAGCCTTCACCCCAGCAAAAGCTAGGCTAAAATTAATGCATACTGATGAGGGCAGACCTATTGGTTTAGCAGAGAAAGCTGTTAACACAGCTGCATATTAATGAACTGAGCTCTGTGATAAGAGTACACACGCAGTCAGCTCGAGTGTTAACAGTAGCTGGTCTCTGTTACTGACCTCTTTGAGCAGGAAGGAGCTGGCAGCAAAGGCAAACGACCAGCCGTAGTGGTAGTGAAAGAACTGCTCTGGCTCTCGAGGCCTGTTCATCACTTCATCGTTGATACTGGAGATATACAGCACCAAACCGACCACTAAACTCAAACCTGAGAAAGAGAGTAAAAGAGGATAAAGGCAGTAAATCATGGCAGAAAAAAAGGGTAAATCATGCAACAACAACAACAACAAAAGATCAGAAACAACCCTCCTGAAAAGTTGATTGACTCTACTAAGATGGTCTAAGCTGATTTAAGATGCTTTCCCAGCCTCACCAAACTTGGACTGCAGTCAAAAAACCAGCCTGACCAGCCTCTGGTTTGCTGATCTTAGATGGTTTAAGCTAGTCTTAGCTATAAGATGGTCTCCCAGCCTAACCAGGCTTTGGTATGCTGGTGTTAGATGGCTTAAGATGGTAAAAAGCTAGTTTAAGATGGTCTCCCAACCTGGAAAAACTTGTGTTTAGCTGGACTAGCCTGACCAGAAGAAATGTGTCCAAAATCCATCTAAATGATATAGGCCTAACCAGTCTCTGGTTTGCTGGTCTTAGATGGTTTAACCTGAGGCCGGTTGCATAAACTGCTAAGACTAGTCTTACAAGTTAGTCATCACATTTTTTTCTTTAAGACTGTTCATAACTGTTTTAGGTAAAGTACATAAAAACGTAGTTTGATATAATTTGAAACCAAAAAGTAACACTGATTGCCCTTGACTAATCACTAGTTGGTCATACTAGTACTTAAGACACAGTCTTAACATATTGGCTATGTTTATGCAACTGACAGCTGGTCTTAGCTAGTATAAGTTGGTCTCCAAGTGTAGTGCCCCAAACCCCTATAAGACCAGCTAAAAGTCCAGCCTAGTTTAGGCTGGTTTAATGAGTTTAAGAAGTTTTTTCTGGAAACATTTTCTAAAGAAAATGTGAATGATGCTTGCAGATGTTTATGTATTGCTATGTGGTTGCTAGGGTGTTCGGTGTGGTTGCTGGGTGGTTACTTACAGGGACTAAAGTCTTTGGGAAAGAATTGGAATACCATCAATGCAATAAGACATTGATTTTTCATTCAATATGAGTAGTGCTTGTAAAAATGTTGTTGCCATGATACTAGTGTTGTGTATGTTTCCCAGGGTGTTGCTACATGCTTTCCAAAGTGTTCTGTGCTGTTTTATAATGTGTAAATCATTCCAATTAGAAAGCTAATAGCACACCTTTCCTCAACAAGCCACATAATCTGAGGTATCACTCATGTCCGATGTGAGTTACAGTACACCCTTATGTGAAGGGGTTTTGGAAAATAAGTATGCTACACCTTTGCATTAGTAAAGAGAGAAACTATTATATACACACAAAGGAGACTAAAAGCTTTTAATGAAAATGACAAATGAAAGAAGCAAATATGCATAAACATGCAATATGCCTAAACAAAGAGTTGATACCGCAGTATTTTTCTATTACAGTACTATACAACACTGTTTTCTTCCCAAAAGCTCTGTGCGGAGAGTGAACGATAAAGCAGTGCACCAACACGCAACCTGTCATAACAGACATTAACATTTATAGTGTGCTCAAATGTTGCTGTGTTATGATGGAGAAAGCTCTGCTGCGGTAATTTTAGTGTGCAGGAGAAAGAGAGAGACAGCGGTAAGGAAAAGCCTCTGGCATAATCAAACACATTATCGCAGTCTGTCACTGCCAGCTGTCTATGCTGCGAATATCGACAAGGAATGTGCATACATATTTCCTTTTCACATTAGAAATGCAAGACATTGGATGTTAAACTGCTGTCAAATTAAGGCATATATTTCCATAATACCAAGCAAAAGCAGGATGCGTAGAGACTGGATATACCTGTTTCTATACAATGGTAAACTACAGTCTATAACATCAAAGACTATGTTTTTTTTTTTTTTTTGCAGAGTTGTCTGTGTTCAGCACTTTGCAACAGCGCTGTTGTGGTGTCTTGTGCTTTATTAATAATTCTGTAGTACAAAATGCTGAGCTAAATGTAACATTATCACCTGATGCAGCGCTACACGGCACGGCGCTGGGCGTCTGCGCTGCTGCTACACTAATCTGCAGACGTACTTTCTCCTGCATTACAAAATCCATTATTATTAAACTGCAGCAGTGCATGCATTAGAGCCGCATCAGCTGCAACACATGGGGCATGTTGACTGGGCTCTGCCCCACCCCTATGCAAACGATTGGGGAGCTTGCTGATTCTACCACTGCTGATGACTCCTTGCTTTTCCCTCTTTGTTCATTTCCTGATATCTAATGAAGACGGTGAGGCAAATTAGATTTTAACAGCCACTCAATGATTTACTGTTTTGATTGGAGTGTAAATGGTATTGCGTTGAAGTGCAAATCAAGTGCTGCAATTAAGCAATAAGTGAGAGACTAAGCTGTATTTATTATTGTATTATGTGAAATGTACATTACAATGTACACTACGGTTCAAAAGTTTGGGTTTGGTAAGATTTTTAATTGTTTTAATGCATTTATTTTATCAAAAAACAATAAAAACCATACTATTGTGAAATATTATTACAATTTTTTAAAGTTTTCTATTTGAATATATTTTAAAGGTGCCATAGAACATCTTTTCTGAAGATGTAATATAAAGCTAATGTGTCTCCTGAATGTGTCTGTGAAGTTTCAGCTCAAAATACCCCATAGATTTTTTTTAATTAATTTTTTTAACTGCCTATTTTGGGGCATCATTAACTATGCACCGATTCAGGCTGCGCGGCCCCTTTAAATCTCTCGCTCCCTGCCCTCCCGAGCTCTCGACTACAAGTGCAGTTATACAGTGCATTTACAAAGTTCACACAGCTAATATAACCCTCAAATGGATCTTTACAAGATGTTCGTCATTCATGCTGCATGCATGCATCGATTCATGTGAGTATAGTATTTATTTGGATGTTTACATTTGATTATGAATGAGTTTTAGGCTATATGCTCTGTGGCTAACGGGCTAATGCTACACTGTTGGAGAGATTTATAAAGAATGAAGTTGTGTTTATGAATTACACAGACTGCAAGTGTTTAAAAGTGAAAATAGCGATGGCTCTTGTCCCCCGCGAATACAGTAATAAACGATGGTAACTTTAACCACATTTAACAGTACATTAGGAACATGCTAACGAAACATTTAGAAAGACAATTTACAAATATCACTAAAAATATAATCATGGATCATGGACCATCTGCAATTTTTCGCTATTGCTCTTGCTTGCTTACCTAGTTTGATGATTCAGCTGTGCACAGATCCAGACGTTAATACTGGCTGCCCTTGTGTAATGCCTTGAACATGGGCTGGCATATGCAAATATTGGGGTCATACATATTAATGATCCCGACTGTTACATATCGGTGTTATGTTGAGATTCGCCTGTTTTCCGGAGGTCTTTTAAACAAATGAGATTTATATAAGAAGGAGGAAGCAATGGAGTTTGAAACTCAACGTATCTCTTTTCCATGTACTAAACTTTTGTTATTCAACTATGCCGAGGTAAATTCAATTTTTGATTCTAGGGCACCTTTTAAAATGTAATTTATTCCTGTGATGGCAAAGCTGAATTTTCAGCATCATTAACTTTTATTATTATCATCAATGTTGAAAAAACATTGATGCTTAATATTTTAAAATAAATTAAATGAATAAAAACTAAATATTCTAATAATTAAAATAAATTAAAATGATAAAAACTACTTTGTGTTTCTTTTTCCTCAATTAAGCTTTAAATTAAAAACATGCAGTTTTAATCTACTGACACTCCTAGTTTCTGTTAATAAAAAAAAAAATTGGAAACTTTATTAAGATTAAGTGTTTACACTTTATTTTGATGGTTCCCCAGACATTCTGTTGAATATAAGAAATGTTGCACCTACATGTCAAATAGCTCTTAGAGTATTAGTTGAGTATTAGTAGACTGTTAGGGTTGGTAGAATAAGTTGACATCTACTTATAGTCAGTAGAATATCTGTTGGGGGACCATTGCAATAATGTGTTAGCAGATATTAAAGGATTAGTTCACTTTAAAATGAAAATTACCCCATGATTTACTCAAGCTATCCTAGGTGTATATGACTTTCTTCTTTATGATGAACACAATCTGAGATATATTAATACATCAAAGCTTTATAATGGCAGTGTATGGCAACGAGTATGAAGCTCAAGAAAGCGCATTTATCCATCATAAACGTACTCCACACGGCTTCGGGGGGTTAATAAAGGCCTTCTGAAGTGAAGTGATGTGTTATGTAAGAAAAATATCCATATTTAACACATTATAATGTAAGTAGAATCCCTATGGCCGTTTGGCCGGAAGCTAGTTATTTTACATCTAAAGCGCATATTACGTGAGGCCAAGACGTACTATGCGATGTATAACGTAGGATGTCACATAGTACATCATGGTGTCGTGTAGTTGACATGTAGGTGCATCATTACTTATAATCAACAACATGTCTAAAGGGGACCATCAAAATGAAGTGTTGATAATACTGTAGAGTCAAACAAGCTGAGAACCATTGCTGCATTCTGTAAGGAATTGATTTGAGTTGAAACTATTTTATTATTTGAGAAGAAACTGTGTGTGGAGTGATACGAAAAATGTGAAAAAGAGCACAGCTAAGTGGAAAATCAATAGCCTTGGACACTGATCAGTTACACACATAATTATACAAAAGTATATAACTACATGCAGCATTAGGCAATCAGAATCATGCATTCCACAGTGCTGTTTCAAAACACGCCCTGATCCAGTGTTCTAGAACTGTTCAAACAAAAGCTTTCTAAACCTTCATGGGAAATTTGTTCCTGCAGGCTGATTTGTACAGCTGTCAGCAGGCAACTGATATGATCAACTGATATAGTTCTGCCATATAGCTGTCTTTATGCCACACTGTGAAAATCACAGCTCCTCGCTACAGTCTGAATGTACTGGTACACCTTGAGAAAATTAGCAATTATATTAAAATATTATTTTTGGTATCAATCCAGCCCTGCAATATCATTTTTTGTGACGTTGTGTTTAGTGTAATACTTAAATAACGATTTCTTTCAAAACATTCATGAAAACCAGATCTCTTTTAGGACATACTTTGCATGCAAATTAGTCAAATCTAAACACACTCTGACATTCTTGACAATCTGTTTCTATTAGCCGAATGCAAATGACAGCTGTTAGGCAGAGCTCTGTTGACTGGATTGGAGAGACCGCTCTTATTAATTACTGTTTGTGAGAAAAAGGACCATTTAATGGATATTGTGTACCGCACATTACCATAGATGGATATCGGGAACACCATTCATTAAATATGCAAACCTCTCAGTGGGATTCTCAGCCTGATTTCGGACAGAGTTGTGGAGAATTACCAAGCTCACCACTGAAACTGAATATCAATAAACAGAATCTAATCTAGAGTATGTAAGAAGATGTACAACTATGGGCTGCAAAAGTGGGAACATCATGAGAAACATGATGGGAATCAAGAACGCTTTTTAGCTGATTTTCATATGTTATATTTCCATATAAGAAAGCACATACAACTTACCTGATAAGATGAAAAAGATCCCAGAGATGAAGGCCAGGATGGTGCGTTGAGGACGGATGTGGCCGATGTTGCTTATGACAAAGGCGGTGAAGACAAAGAGGAGGGAGACCATTGGGAAGGGGGTGGCCGTCCTTACCATTTCTAACAGAGCAAAGAGACGAGGACAGAACAAATGATTGAAATTATGAAATGTTAGTCCCTCAAAATCACTGAGTCAAATGTGTGACATTTATTTTTGTAAAATTTGTATGCATTTTATGGCCTCATATTATATTGAAAAACGTTAAATTGTCCATTTGGCATTAAAAAAGCATCTAAAAAAGACAAACTAAAAAATATAAACTAAAATGCCTAAAATATATATTTATATAATATAATAATATTTTTGTATAATTATTATGCATTTTTATTTTATTGCCTAATATTATATTGAAAAGCTTTAAATTGTATGTTTAAAAATTATTGTGACATCAAAAGATATTTGATAACTAAAAGGTGATTAAAACACTTAAATATTAAAGCAGATTACCATTTACGACAGCTAAAATATACTGGATAATATAATATAATATAATATAATATAATATAATATAATATAATATAATATAATATAATATAATATATACTTTATATATAATATAATATATAATTTGACTATTAATATTTTTGTTATGATTATTATACATGCAGTTTTTATGGCTTCATATTATACTAAAAACACATTAATTGTACATTTAAAAATCATTGTCACACTGAAAGACTATTTAAATTGACTAGTTACAGCAGCTAATGTAAAAATAATAATATAATATAATGTAATGTAATGTAAAGTAATGTAATATAATATAATATAATATAATATAATATAATATAATATAATATAATATAATATAATATAATATAATATAATATAATATAATATAATATAATATAATATAATATAATATATGTGCTCTCTATACAAACAATATATCTAGATTTTGGAAAAAAGTTAATGCCCATGATTTCTATATATATCCAATTACAGAATATAACTGAATATTCACTTTTACACTTTAAATGAACTATATTGAATTTAACATCTTGTACTCAAATCGTTGTTTTCCCATCTATATTCATATACAATAAAGTGCATTAAGTTTTCTTACTCAGTATATTGGCTGTGTTCTCAGTGGTGATCTCTATTTCGGGCTCGGTGAAGTATTCAGATGCCACACATCTCCCCTTCTCTGGCCCTGAGATAGAAAGAGAGACAGAGAGAGAGAGAGACAGGGGAACAAAGGGAGACAGGGACACAAAGACAGACAGAGAGAGGGTGTACAGACAGAGCAGGACAAAGATTGACAATGACAGTAGGGGAGACAGGGACAAACAGAAAGAAACACAGCAATGATTTTGGTCCAAACACTGAGAAGAGAGGCGAGAAAACTCACATGCATTACACATATATACTGCACTTATAGTCAGAAGCATCATGCAGTTTTTTTTTGCACTGGTGGCTGTCCTGACTTACTTGGTGGCCTGAGCAAGATAAGAGATGTATGCATTATATCCATATAGGAAGTAAGAAGAACAGGAGTTTTATTTATTTATTTATTTATTTAATTTTTTTTTACTTTTTGATGCAAAATGTATGCATTTTTTGATGCAAAATGTTGATATGAAGACAACAAAATTAAATAACTGACATTATTAAAAATGTTTGTTAAATATTACAATATATTAAATATATTGTAAGTTTACAGCATATCTGTAAAGAGCCCCTAAATGTACATGGTGATGTTAAAAAAATGAGATGGGGGGGAATTATATTTCTAACTTTGTTTTGCTCACAAAACAATTAATATGAGGAAAATAGCATGAAATAATATGAGGTGGGAGGAAAAACTATATCAGTACTTTTGGAAACACAATAGCTTAGCGAGTGAGAGCAAATGTTTCAGAGGGGAACGCAACTTTTTTTGAGAGAGAACGCAAGATTGCAGATTACTTTTTTTTCTTATTGTTAAAAAACTGTCAAAATGTTAAAATAAGCTAAAATTATTTCATGAATTTTGACCAGTCTTTGGAAAGCAGAATATTTAAATATATATATATATATATATATATATATATATATATATATATATATATATATATATATATATATATATATATATATATATATATATATATATATATAAACATTGCAAATAGTAATTATATTAAACATATTTTATTAAATTTTAACCCTTAAAATTTAACCCTAAAAAAGGTACACATATAAGTCCAAAGAGGACAAAAATGTCCTTTTTAAAGAAGACCCTTGGCAGATTATTGTTGAAGTAAAAAAAAAAGTTTATTTATTTAAAGTGAAATAAGAAAAAAGTTCTAGAAGTTTAAGTTTATGAAAATTATTTATGAACATTATTATATTAAAAAAAAAAAAATTATAAAACATGTTGAAACTGCTAGAAAATCAAAGCTATAAACCTAAATAAGTTCCAAATTTGACGTTGATATCTCAAAAAATGAGCTTTCGGTAAGATTGTTTGGGCGCAGTACCAAACTTTCTCCATTAGATGGCAGCAAAGCTCCCCTGGTACACACAAAATTTTTATTTTGAACCCTTGCCAACAGAATGAAAGCCTATTAACAAAGATTGCATCATTTTATTGTTAAATGGCCCTGGAATTAAAAATTGCAGTTTCAATGTGGACATTTTTATCCTGAGAGGAACTTTTTTGTGTAACTATAGTGTTAATTAGGTTTATTAAAGGAAATGGGGGTGAAATAGTAAAATTCCAATAAAAATACACACCTGAGCCTAAATGTATGAAGTTGGCATTAACACAGGCAAAATTATCAAAATAAACAAAAACTAAAAATGTACAAGGGTTAAGAGCACACGTTAACATTGACATTTGCTTTCTCGCAAATCTTTTACAGACCTCCTTGTGGCCCCCACAGGTTGAAAACCTGTTTTGGACAAAGTATTTTAACTTACAATCATTTAAATGAAATCAACTTAAAGGTGCTAAAGAGGATGTTTTGTTTTATACATTTTTGCAATATTACTTGAAACTGTCTTTAATAACTGATAAAAGACTATTTATTAGGTGCACTGAAAGTAATAATAATACTATACATCATCTGTGCACGAGGTAGGGCCTTAAAAACATCAGCCAATCGATTGGCCCTCCGGCTTGTCAATCACTGCCATGACGTTCCTTGTGAGAGACGTGCGCGGCTGCGCTCTCCAGTAACTTTCCACACTCCACAGGCGCTGCATGCAATGTTTTTGTCAGGAGACAGGAGTAACAACTGCAGATTATGAGCTACCTGCAGTGAGTCCGACATAATGAATCCACTAACATGACACAGCGAATGCCGGTGGTAAACACTCGTGTTCCAATACTCGTGCACGAGTTTTGGGATGCGTTCCCTCGAAATGAGCTGTGAAGGAGGGGGTTGTTCTTACGCATGCGCTCATCACAGTCTTTGGTTTCTCAGTCGACGAAAAGATCCTCTTTAGCACCTTTAAAAATCTGAAGAGGCACTAAATGGGCATGACGCTTCTGCATAATGTGCATGAAAGAAGGGTACATTAGACCTCGCTCTTGGCACACACACATATAAAAAAGATCCTTTTTAAACACATAAATCATATGCTCTCTAGAGCGCATGAAAAGAGTGCAAATTATACACACAACACACCTAATGGGCAAAAAGTATTCCTGTAGTGATTTTTCAAACACCCACATACAGGCAAACTAAATACCAGAACTGGTTAAGCTAGAAAAAAGATGACATCATTCTCACACTTCTCTTAGTCAGCCATTTGCCACCAACTGGTGTGGCATCGTTTCAGTCCACCTCAGCACTTCCTGTCAGTGTCATGAAAACAAACCAGCATGCGATGCAAAACAACATATACAATTGCAACACACAAAAAAGATAAGGTCTTTTCCTTAAAGTGCAACTATTATACTTTTTTAAGTGCCCTCAAACACTGTAGTTGTAGCTGAGACCAGGTTCGTGTTGAGACCTGGTCCTGCTCTGCGTACACTTTGCATGTACTTCCAAAGGATGAGGAATTGATACGGTAAAACCTACTGTTTTGTTACTGTACATATCACTGTGTATAAAAGTGTTGAGGAAGCCTCCGGAGCTAAAATTCAGATATGGTAATGGGTGTTTAATTTATGATATGTGCTGTAAGCGGTAGACCAATCACAACAGACTGGGCCATCTGACCAATCAGAGCAGAGTAGGCTCTTGGAAAGGAAGGGTTTAGAGAGATAGACTTGTTTATCAAACCATTTCAGACACTGTGAGAAAAGAGGTGATGCCTCAGTGTACATTATGAGTGTTTTTTTGTAGGAGACCTCCAAAACAAAATTAGGAACATTTAAAATAGCAAAATAGGTGCACTTTAAACAAAACTGAAAAAGGCATGTTTCATTGCATCTTTTATTAGCCTGTGGTTACTGATTTGGCATCTTGCAGTGGTTTGCCCACACAGCCTCACTAGGTTCTGTTTCAATGTGTGGCACGATTTGGGAGGGTGATGCAACAGGATGCCACACCAGTGCGGTGCAGGGACACTGAACACCAGCTGCATAACACAGCAGGACGCCCCACAAATAAACTGCAACTTAACCAAGGGATTTAGATGACGCTACCATTCGATGATACACTGATGCACAGGGATTCGCCTGTGAGCAAAACCTCGACGTCGAGAGGAAGTGATGCTTGACACAGCATGATGCCACAATCAATTGCCATTTGGTTTTTAATCAGGCATCTGTCTCAGCAACCAACTGGGGTGCATTTCCCATGTAATAATTAACTACTACAGTAGGTACAATGCATCACTGAAGAAACTAACCAACAATCATGACTGTATCCCAAAACCGTAGTAACATGGTCACACATCTGCACATTGGTTCACAATATAGGACTGTTGCAGGTGCACTCAAAAAAAAAAAAAAAAAGAGAGAGATTCTAGCTGTTTGCTCAGTTTATTTAAATAAAATAAGCTGAAACACCACAACTTTTTACTTAATTGTAATTTGCACTCAATTTAATGAAGTTAAATGAAATTAAATTTAAATAAAATGGTACAATGTTAAATTAACTTAAACCATTTGTGTTAGGACTACATGAATCATTTATGTTGCGCTGAATCAAACTGGGCAGTGGATTACTAGTTCCCAGCATGCTTTGTGTACGGATAGATCAGAAGAGTAAATGTTGAAAATCAGTGCTATTTAATGTGTTTTTTAGTAAAGGGAATGGCTTGTTAGTGTTTAATGTTCAGTTATGCTGGACATTTAAAAGAGTTTCTATTTTGACATTTTTGTGGTTACCGCTGTGCTGAAGAGTAGAGATTGTTGTTAGTGTAGGTTGTGAGTGGCGACATTAAACTATTATGATTTTTACTTTACTCTTTGAGCCATAGCTTTGATGGCATCAATGCAATGATAGGTAATTTCTTGTTCATTATATTCACATGCTATAGCTATAAAAAGTTATGCATGAACATGTTCCATACTAGCTATTTATTGTAATTTGAAGTAAGATTAGTCGATTACTATGCCCTACTCTTCACCACAGTGGTAACCACAACAACTTGATGAATTTAAGTTCATACAACACTACAATAAATCAGTCCAACTCAACAAATTCTTTCAAATTCTTCTTTCTGATACAAGAACCTAAATTGATTAAGTTTGTTCAACAATCTATTTTTTGTTTAAATGGACTTGTTAAAGTCTTGTTGTATCAACCTAACTTAATTGTCTGGAAAAGTTTTCCTTAGTTCAATGAACAAACAATTTATTTGAGTGTAGAGGAGTATAATAAGTTGCGAATTAATCTATTCAAGATCTCTGAGATGCTGCTGTAATGAGCATGGTGCCTAATGACTTACTTCAATGTTTTTGTGCCATGACATTTTGCTTTATTCTATGTTTGATTAATCGCGGGCTCCTGCATACTTCATTTTCCAGAGTTCTCTTGCGCATTTTAAGTAACATAGGCACTCTTCAAAAACAGTGCTGATTGTTGACACACTAATATATATATATATATATATATATATATATATATATATATATATATATATATATATATATATATATATATATATATATATATATAAATATAAATATAAATATAAATATATATATATATAAACAGAACAAAATATATCCACCTTATTCCTGATGAGCCTATTGCGTTTTGAATTATTGGAATTTCTGGTTTGGGGAACTTCCATTCAAAAACACTGAAACGAATCATTTCAAATCCTAAGGATGCCCTACAAATAAAGCTTTTCTGTCAGTTTTCCTTCATTTTTAATAAAGGATTCATAAGAATCATAATTTTAATATCATAAGAATAAAGTAACGCTTGGTATTTTAACGTGACGTTATAACAAGAATATCTATGGCAAGAGCTCTTTTTAGTTTTCCTCATGATTATTTTCTTTTTTCCTTTTGCATTCTGCTGTAACAGTATTAAAAAGGACAACATAAACTGCACATCTGTGGTCTGTTCTCCCGATTTAATTTATGATATATCCCATTACTAATTCACTGGAATCTCTTGCTTTCTCCTCAAATCCTCACATCTCTTTCCACGATTGTTTTCACAGGTAAATACAATTTATGATTTGTCAAAATCACTTTGAAATAGTATCACGCAGTGCTGAATTTAATGAACATTTTTGATTATTTAACCCTTCTGTTATTGCTGTGGAAATAGTCGTACTTTTGGAGTTATTCATGGGCTGTTGAAAGAACCTTGTTGATGCTTTTACACTTTTAAATGTCCTTTTCAATGGTTGAAGGGTGAGTAATATCATCTCATTGTACCCATTTTATAAAACACGTATTATTGCGTTTGTAGATCAAGCCTTTCACTGATTGTTTACAGCTTAATGGAAGTTACACCCATAATTCATGCAAAGCGTCATGGGGCGTAGGAATAAGATGGATAGAATGTACTGAACGTTAGGTTGCATATTGTGCCCAAGAGCATGATCTACTTAAGTCCACAAGTCATTTAAAAAGAAACTATGCTTCTAACCACATCTCTAGAGCTGTGGTTCCAACCGCGTAAGTTTGCTATGCTGTTTGTGAATGTTTGCTAGAACTATGGTTTCAGGAAACGGCAAATCATTGAATTATGTTGGTAATGACAGAACTTGCGACCATAGCTGGCTAACAACACTTTCAGGAAATGCAGTCCTGGTTAGATGATGCAGCTCTATCAGTAATGGTACCTACCAGCCACAAAACAGACCCTCCAGAGTCCAGAATGCAGAGCCATCTTCACCTCATTGGTCTGGTTCTGCTGGAGGACAATGCCCTCTTCCATTAACAGCCAGTAGTCCGTCGACACAGCCACACCGACCAGGAGCAGCCCGCACGCCCCAAACACGGACGACAGGAGCGTCAGTGCCCTGGTGCTAAATGAACTCATCTAAAAAGATGAGAGAGAAGAACATGAATAAATAAATAAACAACTAAACATGCAATATAAAAAATATAACTTGTGATAAAATAACATTAAAGGGTTAGTTCACCCCCCCGCCCAAAAAAAAGATAGGTTTCTGATCCCCAAGAGAAAGCAACGTAATTACCACGTTCAAGGTCCAGAAAAGTAGTAAAGACATCGTTAAAATAGTTAAAGTGACTACAGTGGTTCAACCTTAATGTTATGAAGCGACAAGAATAGTTTTGTGCGCAAAAACAAAACAAAAATAACTTTATTCAACAATTTCTTCTCTTCCCAGCGTTCTCCTACGCTGTTTATGTTGTAGAGACAGTGCAGCGCTTTCAGGTTAACGTCAGAACACCGACTCACGAAAAGCTCTCGGATTTCCTCAAAAATATCTTAATTTGTGTTCTGAAGATGAATGAAGGTCTTGGAACACAGGTTCCACAGGTGTGGAACAACAGTAATTAAAGGTTTAGTTCATCCAAAAATGAAAATAATATATATTGTGTCTCATCCTTATGTGGTTCCACACCTGTAAGACCTTCGTTCATCTTCGGAACACAAATTAAGATATTTTTGATGAAATCCAAAGGCTCAGTGAGGCCTTCATAGGGAGCAATGACATTTCCTCACTCAAGATTCATAAAGGTACTAAAAACACATTTAAATAAGTTCATGTGAGTATAGTGGTTCAATCTTAATATTATAAAGTGACGAGAATATTTTTTGTGCGCAAATTATCTAGTGATGGGTGATTTCAAAACACCGCTTCATGAAGCTTCGGGGCATTACAAATCGAATCAGTGGTTCGGAGCGCCAAAGTCACGTGATTTCAGCAGTTTGACACGCTCTCTGAATCACTGAATCAACAAAAAAGATTTGTAACGCTCCGAAGCAGTGTTTTGAAATCGGTCATCACTACATATTGTTAAAAAGTCGTTTTGTTTTTTTTGTCAAACAAAAAATATTCTCGTCGCTTTATAATATTAATATTGAACCACTGTACTCACATGAACTGATTTAAATATGTTTTTAGTACCTTTATGGATCTTGAGAGAGGAAATGTCATTGCTGGCGATGCAGGCCTCACTGAGCCATCGGATTTCATCAAAAATATCTTAATTTGTGTTCCCAAGATGAACGAAGGTCTTACGGGTGTAGAACGACATGAGGGTGAGTAATAAATGACATTATTTTGGGTGAACTAACCCTTTAAATAATACAGAAAGTTTCCCCATCATAGGAATAAATCACATTTTAAAATATATTAAAGTAGAAGACTGTATGTTTGATCAAATAAATGCAAGATTGGTGAGCATGAGAGACTTTAAAAACATAAAAAATATTCTTACTGACCCTGAATGAATGCTAGTGTATGTTCTGAATGAAAAATAATATATCTGATCACATAAACAAACAAATAAATGAATAATAACACCTAAAATAACACATAACCTTATATAAAAGCAATCCTATCCTGTCACTATGTGTGTTTCCTAGGAGTCAAACCCATGAGCATACAAACTGCATTTGTATGTAATAATGTTGCTGGATCAAACCAACTTAAGTTGTCACTTAAATAATCACAATTATTATTTTATTAATAAATAAGATAATTCTACTCAGTTTGAACCATTAAGCAACTTATATCTCTGCAAAAGTTAACTAACCATTTGCCAATGAGTCATTCTTTCTTAATTTCAAACTCTTGAATTGTTTTACTGGCTTTTGTTTGCCACTTAAGGCAAATAGAGTGCACTTTAATAACTATAGGCCAAGAATTATTATATTAGCTGTGCCTGAAGGGCTTGATGAAAAATTCCTCTCCATCGACTACTGAACTAGTGTGTGACTCATCAACAGAACAAACAGATGAAGGACAAACAGTGTCCTTAAACACTGTATGACTAAAATGATTAGGGACAAGCATGCAGTGAGACATATCTTCAGAATTATATGAGTGCTTTAAGACACTATAAATCATTTGCTATTTCATTTTTATGGCTTTAGGCTATAATGAACAAGATGGAATAGCAGGAAAGTGTGAGGGAGAGGGAGCGAGAATGGGATTGGGACACAAACTGGATTCTGCACCCTATGTGAGCCAGTGCACTACCCACTGTGCCATGGCTCAATGTTAGCTATTAATCAGCCAGCCCCTAAAAGGTCCGTATTCCGACAAATAGGCAATTACACAAGCAAATCATTAGCTAAATTCATTGTTTAGGGTTATAGAACCGACGGTTGTTGTAATACCCTGCAGTAAAGCATCACAGCTGCGTATCGCTTTATATCTGCTGAATAGATTGACACATCAAAGCTTGAAGGTAAACAAAAAGAGAGAATCAGAAAGAATAATCAAGAAATAGAGAATGTGAACAGTATCGGAAAGGTTTTGCAATGTAATACCTCCTGGATTGTTACACGTTTTGCACTCACGCTCTGGAACAAGAATGAGGATTTGATTGGCATGCCTCCAGAAGAGCCACAATTCCCTTAATTCACAGAATGGCACCATATAGCCGCTGGATTAGAAGCCCGGAAAATTAACATTTTTTTTTTAGGCTTGGTTTTTGGCAGGGGGAGAAGAACACAATAATGGGTTATTATTGGTGAAATCCTCTTCGGTTAGTGTCGGGAGCCCCAGGGTGTGCTTGATATGAATGAAGGATTCGTAGTGAATAGTGGTTTATGTGTGAGGGTTAAGATAATCCATAGAGCATTGACAGAGCAGAGCAGAGCAGAAAAGAGGAGCTTTGAAGAAGTTAAAGGTGAGGAAAAATGGCTTCGGGAAAGATAATATGGTGAATAATGAAGTTCCTCTGAAGAATGCATTAGCACTTGGTGTACTAGCTTTGGAATAGTAGTACATTTTATGAAGAAGTATAGTGTGCATATGCAAAAGTTGTGCGTGTTTGGCGGGCCATTACTACGCAGGGTCTGAATTGTTCAGAGCAGATAGGGAACTCTGGATGGTTGGTTACTGGCCTGTCAAAAAAAAAAAAAAAATTCATCCAGCGAGCAAAAATGATTGCTTAAAATAAATGTGTTGCTCGATCTGTGGTATGATATATACAGTACATTTATATTAGGGGTGCAACAGATTGTTGTTCATCCATGATACGTACGAAACAGGCCCCACGGTTCGGAGCGCATGTAATTCAAGGATTAATTGCGCTTAGCCATTATAAGTTAACTATTTGCACGTTTGTAAGTCTGAACAATTTAAAACACTCACATGTTTTTAATCAATTCAAATGCCTTTCAGATGGCGCGCAAACACATAATAGAGCGCTATTTTGCGACTCCATGAGCTTGAATGGACACATACACAAAAAAATTATTCTTGTATACAGTCGGTTATAAAGTATTAAGTGAACCTAAGCAGTTGAGATAATCGGATGCGTTTCATCATATTGGTTCCGTGCATTCGGTCGTGCATTCATACATTGGTTCTGTGTATTTAGTGACAGCAGCCTAAAAATAACTGCTATGCCATTATTTGTCAAACAACAAAACAACTTTAACAATGATTAATCTATATTTAATGTATACAGTGAACACTATTCATGCAGCATAATTACAATTATATTTATATTATTACATTTCTGTACCTACTGTTAGACCTAACTATTTGTAACTGTTCTATAGTATTTATCTCTGTTTTAATTTGCGTATTCTTATTTTTGCTGTCTGTTCATTTGTCCTTAATAATGTTTAAAGTTTATTAGTTAGGAGTTTTTTCTGTAGTATCAAAGTACTTAAAGTGTTCTTAAGTAATAAATGGGACGCAAAGTTACATTTGTCTTTAACCCCATATTTTTATTTGTATTTTATCGATTTATTTATTCTTTTATTTTACTGATTTGAAAAATTATCCGATCTGCGACTCAAAAACCGTAATATGATCTGAATCGTGAGTTTTGTGATCTGTTGCACCATATATATATATATATATATATATATATATATATATATATATAAAATAATGATATATAATATAATAATTAAATGTATTAATTTAATTATTTGTATTTAAATTATTTGTAAATAATTTAATCATTTAAATATGTGTGAGTGCGTGAATAGTGTACACGTAGCATATGGTAATGTACAGTTGATAAGAAAAAAATACATGAATAAATCATAGTGGTCAATATGTACAAAATTGTGCATAATGCAGAAACAGCAGGTCATGTGATACAGCTATTGAAATGTAAATGTGCAGGTACCAATGTAACCCATTTTAAAAGCCGTGAGGGGCGAAGCGAGTAGAAAGACACTCAGTGAAAGAGAAAAATATAAAAGAGAGCAAATCAAGGCTACAGGGTGGGAAAAGAAACAGTGAGGCAATTGGGAGCTGTCCATCACAGTGGTGCTGAAATCAGGCGACACACAGACCTGTGTTCCTCCACCAAAAACTCTGATCACGAAGGGTTTCTGGGGGTTAAGCGATTTCTGTCACATGTTTATGAAAATACAAAGTATAAAATATTATATTGATATATAACATACATATACATTATATATATATATATATATATATATATATATATATATATATATAAGGAATGTGGATTCCAGAAAAAAGTAATCTAAAACTTTAGTGTAACTGTACAGTGCTGTAATATCTACATTGCCAGTCCAGAAAAGAACATAATAAAACCCTCAATGCCGTGACCATTAAAAACACTATAACATAACTCAACCAATCTAAAACATCAGCCACTAGTCTTGCAACACAACAGAACAATATCCAGTCATCCTTTATTTCTTCCAGGAGATTTAGGCAATATAGGTCCTATGTAGGAGGGCGTTCAACATATGCCAGACATGACCACATTTAGAAAAGACGGCCCTCGTGGTGTACTGGGGGTTCCACAGATGGTGTGTCCACTCGACTGGGGAGCAAGAGCCCAGGGGGAGTGTAGTTTTCTGTAGAGAAGGCAATATGTTCCCCTGTCAGCAGGTTAGGCCAACTGGCAAGTGGGAAGTGTGTGGGAGGAAATGAGTAGAGAAAACAGAGAAATGTGCGCTTTATGAAAGGAAGGTATTGAAGTATTTAGAGCAAAAGGATTGAGAGAGAAAAAAAAGGAAGGGGTCTGGGGAAAGACCTTGGCCCAAAATATCTCAGAGGACAGTCGCGCATGCAGGCCTACACGCATGTGCGAGCTCTCAATGACACACGCACATGCATTCACATGTGCACATTCATGATTTCAGATACAGCGCACCATTCATAAAGCTCAAAGTGATAACTTCATTCCAGCAAAGGCACAGGAAGGCAGAAAATAATCATTCCTGACTCGAAGCAGAATCAAAAAATATATATAAATAATTCTACACGTCACTTTGTCCTCATCCACTCTCAAACACACACACACACACACACCACCACCAAAGGAGACTTTCCTCAGAGTTCATATCCTCTCTAAACCTTACAGATACATTTCAAACATTTACATTAGAACATTATTTAGCATATTAAGCCATTTTATTCACGAGGACAGTAAGTTGAACCCCACAAAGTCATTTCACAAAGTGATTACAGAATTTACTATCTTTGCGACCATTTGGTCCCTACAACATGAGCCTCACAAATATACACATATATTTCTTTACCATTATGGGGACTTCCTTATACTCTGCTAATGATATTTTCTATCCACTGCCTCTAAGCACAACCCTTACAGAAACATTTCTAGATACATATCATTAGATAATTATTTAGCATATTTCTATAGTATACAGCTGGTCCCCACTATGTAGTGGAATTCAGGTTTTACTATCCTTATGGTATGGACATTTGGTTCTTACAATGAAGGCAAATCCTGACCCCCACACAAACATCGTGTCTCCTTAAATTTTCACAACCGCAGTACTCTTTTCTCGTAGCGTTACCAAAAGTCAGCACTAGAGAAATGAGCAACATCCATGACACATACCAGTCCGTCCACGACACGAGCACATAACCTACGAGTCTCGCGCAAAGTGCGACAAAAAAAATTAGCGATACAAAACTCACAAATTACAATTTCGACCTTAGTCGCAAAATAGAGAAAATAATGTTAAATTAATACACGTGAAAATGAATTAAATCAGCGTTCCACTATAGTGCGTGGTCCGCAGGCTTACTGGATATGAATTGACTGGATCTGTCATACTTGGCTCGAAAGCACCGGAACGAATCGATCTCTCGACTTGAAACTATGCTGTCTAATCACGCGCCACTCATACAGCGACGGTAACGTGCATGAAGAAAGAAGAGCACGAGCACTCACCCTCCAGCACGCGACCCAAGTCAGCGCTGCACAGGCGTCGAGAGGAATAACCAAACGCCTGGAAAACCTTGACAGATTTTGCAGTTTTCTTCTCTCTCTACTCACTCGCTCTTTCACACACTAACACACACCACACACACGCGTGTTCTCTTCCTCTCTTTCTCGCTCTCTCTCACGTCGCTCGCTCGCTCTCACTCTTTCAGCACTGCGGTGATTTGGCTGAATGGGGATGGGATGACAGAAGAGAGACTTTCACTCAGTTTGACGCTGATGAGGCTCAATAAGGTCACAGTTAGTTTTAGGTCTGCATATGTCGGTGAAGGCATGTGAGTCATACAGTATACGGTTAACATTTAATTAGCAGATTTTTCCCTAAACAACAAAATTGTGTCCATTAAAACTAAAATGCATATTTAAGTGTGCTTAATGTATAGGTTATAGGTTTAGGCTTTTATGATATTGTATTTTAATATATAAAGTGATCTGATTCCAATCAGTTGCACAACTATTTTTTTTTTTTTTTATTATATAACAATATACTTTAACAGTAGGCTATACTTTTACTTTAAGTGTAGAAATATAATACATATAATATAAAATATATTCAATTCATACTTTTACAATAAAATACATATATTGTATTTGAAAAATATATATTTTAAGGTAACTAATATAACTTTTACTAACATTTTATACAGTTCATATTTACACTAGTGTCATTTGGACTCTGTACATGTCATTTAGATGATTGTACATGTATCAGTTCCTAACTGTAAGTCTTTAAAGTATATATACTGACCAGTTTTTCCCTGTAAAACAAATGGATAGCACAAAAGAAGGCAAAATGATGTCTTAAAGTTTGTCCAAATTTGTCTCTGCAGTAACTGTGTCTGTAACAGCAAAGGCAAAGCACAAACACAAAACACCACAAAGATAACGCACAAGATGCTAAAATTACACAATAATAAAGCAACATTAAGGGCAACCTAAAGCAACCCAAAGTACATAGATGATAACGCCAATCAGAAACTAACTAAAATCTAAACAAACTCACCCCTGGTTTCACAGACAAGGTTTAAGCTTAGTCCTAGACTAAAATTAGCTGTTTTAACTGAAAGCAATTTGCAGTGATATATCTTAATATATATGAAATGTCTCAAGATGATCACCAGTAATGTTTTTTTCTAAGGGAAGTTTATAAAAGCCACTTCAATTCCCTAATTGAACTAAGGCCTAATCCTGGCTTAATCTAAGCCTTGTTTGTGAAACCAGGCCAATAATAGTTTGGAGAGGGATGGTCTCTTTATTTAAGGAGATTGACACTTACTTACAAAATATCACTTTAACAAAATTCTTTCACATTAAAATACACTGCCTGGCCAAAAAAAAAAAAAAAAAAAAAAGTTTGGATTTTAATAGGCAAATACTTAAGTATCTATGAATGGATCATTATTACAGTGATTATATTTTTCTAGCATGTTATATGTTTGGCGATGGTTCTTTTAACCCTTAAAGATGGAGTGTGTAGCTTTTCATTTTTTAAACAACCACGTAGGAAGACACATGGCCATATTCCAAGATGACAATGTCAAGATTCACCAGAGTTTTGAACCAAAAATTGGTTCAGAGATCATGAAAGTCTTTGGGATGTGCAAGATCTTGACCAAAAATTGATGCACCTCTTGATGAAAATAACATCACAACATTTATTTCCATCGAGAGGTGCATTATTTTTTGTGGTCAAGATCTTGTATTTATAATGCAAGAGGTGAACACTCTGTAAAGTCTCCTCCAGCACATCTCAAAGACTTACACTGAGGTTAAGGTCAGTGCCAATTCATGTGTGAAAATTATTCTTCATGTTCCCTCCCAACAATTCTTTCACAATTTGAGCCTGATGAATCTTGACATTGTCATCCTGGAATATGGCTACACTAAAAAAAAAGATTATTTTGATGCTGTTCAGTTTATTTAAACAATTTATTTTGATTCAACACCATTGTATCAGGTTTCTGGTTTAAATGTGATTGATTCATGTTAAATTGACTTGAAACGATTACTCTTTGACTTAAAGGGTTAGTTCACCCAAAAATGAAAATTCTGTCATTTATTAACGACTTATCTAGTGATGGCCGATTTCAAAACACTGCTTTATGAAGCATCGAAGCACAGATGAATCAGTGTGTCGAATCTGCTGTTCGGAGCGCCAAAGTCGCGTGATTTCAGCCGTTGGCAGTTTGACACGCGATCTGAATCATGATTCGATACACTGATTCATTATGCTCCGATGCTTCCTGAAGCAGTGTTTTAAACTAATCGGCCATCACTCAATAAGTCGTTTTTTTGTTTTTTGGCGCTCCAAAAATATTCTCGTCGCTTTATAATATTAATATTGAACCACTGTGCTCACATGAACTGATTTAAATATGTTTTTAGTACCTTTATGGATCTTGAGAGAGGAAGTGTCCATTGCTCCCTATGGAGGCCTCACGGAGCCATCGGATTTCAACTAAAATATCTTAATTTGTGTTCTGAAGATTAACGAAGGTCTTACGGGTGTGGAACGGCATGAGGGTAAGTAATAAATGACACAATTTTCATTTTTGGGTGAACTAACCCTTTAACTTGATGTTTTCATATTGGAATAACATGTTTCAATCAAGTAAACCCAACCAGGACTCAATCAAACAGGATTTTCACTTCCCATCATGCTTTGCAAAGGGGCTGAACTAGGAGTGTAAATGTTGAAATAAAGTGTTATTTTAAGCAGTTTTTAGGAAGATGAGAAAATGGAAAGACTTTTTAATGTTTACTGTTCTATTATGTTGGTATTTAAAAGTTTCTGTTAATTAATAGTTTTAGGGTTACCATTGTGGTGAACTGTTGCACTTGTGCTTGGGTTGAGGACCTGCTAAAAAACTTTCAAATTACTTTAATAAGAAAGAAATCACCGTGTAAGTGCTCTGGATTGCATTTCCCAAAAGCATTGTAAGCCTATGTTGATTGTAAAACCATTGCCACCAATGGACTTATGATCAATCTAGGCTTTACAATGTTTTTGGTTAAGGCAATTTAGGATTAATTCAGTATAACATCTAGATTTCTAACACAGAACATCACAAAAGTTATATAAATCACAAAATTAAACAAGAAGAATTAATTGTAAAAATCAATGCATATGAAAACAATTTATTATTTATTTATTGCTTTTTATTTATTTTCCAAAACTTTTGTAAATTAGTTGGGCTGACACTAAATTAAATTAAGCTGTGCCATCCATAGTAAATAAGTTAAATCAACCTTAATAAATTAAGTTGACCCAAATTAAGTACATTAAATTGGAATAACAGAATTGCATAATGCTGAAATAAAGCAACTTAATCATGTGGAAATCCTTTCCATGATTTTTTTATGTTCTTTCAGAGTTATTTTGTTGAGTGTATGATACACCTTAATACATGTTGTTTAAAAAATGAAAAGCTACACACTCCATGAATTAGGGTTAAAAGAACCGTTGCCAAACATATAACATGCTAGAAAAATAATAATCACTATAATAATGATCCATCCATAGACTCTTAAGTATTTGCCTATTAAAATCAAAAGAGTGACTTTTTTTTTGGCCAGGTAGTGTATATGAACTATAATATAAGACATATTAAATTAATACTTTGACATTTTAAAATATAATATTCTGCACTGTATGGTTAGGTAATTAAGATAACCTTTTAGTAACATTTTCTACTGTGCATTTAAAAGGTTTTTTACATACATTTTGCTTCTTTTTTTAGCTAAAAGCTATGAAAAACAATATTAGGATTTAGATGCCCAATATGGATCAGCACAATTAACCTTAACTCTCAAGGAGAACAACTACAAACTTTTGTCTAAAAAAGGATGATGAATAACAGATGTTTAGGTCCACAACGCACTGTCAGATGTCCACTGTACTGCAGTAAAAGAAAGCTAATTCTGCTGTGGGAAACTTAGAGATACCACAAGACTGCAGCATATGAGCAGATGTTTATAACACTGCAGTGTGTTTGTGTGTGTGTGTTGTATACAGCCTCTACTGTATGTTTGTCTATATGTGATAAACATTTATGTGATAAAGAAAAATTGTGCATAGTTCAAGGTGCAGCACTGCACAGCCTTGAGCTTTTTACTCCCAACCTACCCACTGACATTTGTGGTGCATGTGCATTTGTGCATGTGTGATTGAACAAGGAAGCATAAGGTGAAAAACAAAAGCCTGTCATTTGGAAATATTTAGATTACACCAAATCAGAATGCATACACAACATACACCAACAATCACACGCCTACATTTTGTCCTTGGTTACTTTTTCTGCCTTAGTAAGACATTTAACATTCAGTCAATTCTATCAGGATCAATAATAGCGTTTGAGGTTAATAATTCAACAGATAACTGAAGCGTTCTCATCTTTTATGCTTTGCTATTCATTCTGACAGTGAAAGAAAGAAAGAAAGAGTAAGGGTAGAATAACTGCTCCAAACAGCGGAGGATCACAGCCAACACTGTAAAAAATAGAAACCTGCAAATGTGACCTTAAAGTAATAGATCACCCAAAAATGAAAATTTGCTGTTAATTTACTCACCCTCAGGCCATCCAAGATGTAGGTGTCATTTCCTCTGTAGAAATGTAAAAAGAAGATTTTTAGCTGAAACCGTGGTCCTTGGTGATTGGAAGTCAATGGGTGCCGTCACTTTAAAGGGTTAGTTCACCCAAAAATGAAAATAATATCATTTATTACTCACCCTCATGCCGTTCCACACCCGTAAGTCCTTTGTTAATCTTCGGAATTAAGATATTTTTGATGAAATCCGATGGCTCAGTGAGGCCTGCATAGTCAGAAATGACACTTCCTCTCTGAAGATCCATTAATGTACTAAAAACATATTTAAAACAGTTCATGTGAGTGCAGTGGTTCAATATTAATATTATAAAGCGACGAGAATATTTTTGGTGCACCAAAAAAAAACAAAAAAACAACTTATTTAGTGATAGCGATTTCAAAACACTGCTTCATGAAGCTTCAGACGTTATGAATCAGCGTGTCAAACCGCCAAACTGCTGAAATCACGTGATTTTGGCGCTCCGAACAGCAGATTCGACACACTGATTCATAATGTTCCAAAGCTTCCTGAAGCAGTGTTTTGAAATCGGCCATCACTATATAATAATAATATTAATATCGAACCACTGTACTCACATGAACTGATTTAAATATGTTTTTAGTACATTAATGGATCTTGAGAGAGGAAGTTTCATTGCTTCCTATGCAGGCCTCACTGAGCCATCGGATTTCAACAAAAATATCTTAATTTGATTAAAGAGTCAAAAACAATATATACAGGCAAAACAAAATTAATACCCGTGGCTTGTGACGATACATTGAGGTCTTATGAAGCGAAATGATTGCTCTGTGCAAGAAACTGAACATCATTTACAACATTATTACCTGTAATTCACAGCCTCGGCAAACAGTCCTGAGTGCGGTCATGGCAGTCTGGAGCACAAGCTTCCCGTCGCATGATGACATATGCACGGGAGCGACCTCACAGGTGAGCTGACACTGTGTTTGTTTACAACAGAGAGGGAAGACATTGTTCATCAAAGTGGTATTTACTTGTGCTTATCCTGGATGCCACAACCTCTACAAAAAATTAAGATTACGTTCGATTGTGTGATCTTAACCGGAAAGATTTACTTTTTTTTTCACATATTCCCAAGGTTTGAGCTCCTGCGCATACATTATCATGTGATTGTAGCTGTTGACTTGCATTATATAAATCACCAAGGACCACGGTTTCAGCTAAAAACCTTCTTTACATTTCTATTGAAGAAAAAAAGACACCTACATCTTGGATGGCTTAAGGGTAAATAAAATTAACAGGATATTTTTGGGCGAACTATCCCTTTAAGGAGATATTTCTTCCTCATCTAAGCTTTAATTTGGTTGTGTACGAATATGACATGTAAATATAAATGTATTTGGCCACAATTTTGACATTGTGATACACAGACACGCTTTTGTGAGTATGTATCTTGTAGCAGATCCAGGCAGGTGGAGCTGGGGGAGGTGGAGGGTTTCAGAGGAAGTGAACCAGGTTTTTTAAATGTTGATTTAAAGAAGAGTGATTGATTACAGATTGCATGTGTGGACTATCAGCCTGTGCCATCTAGAGTTTCATGACTGAACTAAAACATGTATTTTGAAGAATTTGTTCCTGGACGGAGGAGGCTGGAACTGGCAAATGATGAATGTAACTTTAATAATAAAATACACAAACAAATGAAAGTAAGTCGACAGCCCCTCACAGATGACTGTTGCATATAAATAAAATGAACCAATAACATAAAGTCCCAGGCCTGGTCCTCTATTGCCTCTACTGTCATCACTCCTCCTTTTATCGTTCCAGAGCTCCTCAGTGGGATTCACTCCATTCCCACGGCTCTCGGCTTCGCCCTGCAAGCCACAGACTCAATTTACTTTAATTGTATGGACAATAATTAAATAAAGATATAACTAAAGGGTGGGTAAATTATGACAGAATATTTCAATTCTGAGTGAACCATCTTTATTAAATAAAATCTAACACTTTTAGATCAACATTGTGTGTGTGTGTTTGTGTACCTGGGCCCTTATTTATCAACAGTGCGTAGAAAAGGTTCTATATTTTGTCCAACAAATGAAATTTAGAATGTGCCTAAGTACAAGAAAATCCGCATTTATCAAACGTGCGAACGCAGTTCTTACGCACATAAGTAAGCAATCATTGTTGATAAATCCCACATGTGCGCAAGTGCCATGCTCGTTCACGTTCAAGGTCATTAGCATTCGGAAACGCCACCAATGAACCATATATGGTGACAAAACTTCCCTTTAAAAGTCACGTGATTGTGTTTTTTCCTCACCGCAATAATAGCAAAGAGAGCTCTTGCCAAGCAGATCAGCATGATCTTGGAAAACGTGCTTTCTGGAGCGCATTGTTTGCAAAGTCTTCCAATAATGCAAGATAAAATAAAATAAAGATAAAGTTTACTTAATTTTTACTTAAGTTTTTGCACACAAACTATTTAAGTAAATTTCAAATATGGGTTTAAGTTACTCTACTTAGCTAAGATAAGTAAAATTATAAGTAACTTTAACTTTATTAGTAAAAAGTTAAGTAATTTCTATTTAGTTTAAAACTCTCTTGCAATACATTTTACACAAAACAATATAACACTGAATGAAACCATGCTGTTGATATGTATGCTTTTACTTAGAAACATCTAAACAGATAATACAAAAGATATTGTATAGACATCATATCTACACATTAAAATAATGCTATAGTTGAACACAGAGACCTCAATACTTGGTAGACAACACACAATGACGGTAACATTCGATGGAACATTTTTGAGTGTGATTGTGGCATTTTGAGTAGAAAATGAGCTCCAAATGTTACAAAATGTTAAGTTACTAAACCTAACCACAAAAGCAATGATAAAACAGTGTAAAAACAGCTGGAAAACAGCAAAAAATTGACCTCATTAATTATTCAAGGCCCAGTGCATGATGGGAACACCAGTATCAGAAATAATTATATAATGTTGATGTTTACACTGTAATTTCTACAAGCTTAAATTGAGTACTACTAAATAACTTGCATTTGTTTTGTTTTATTTTTGTTTTTCTGTACTTTTACTTAACCATAATTTTTTTGGTTTGTTTTTTTGTTTTTTGTTTGTTTATCAGTGACACCAATTACGCACTGTGTGTAAAACTAGACAATTGATAAATTGAGTGTTTTATAAATAAAGGAAACACAGGACATGTGGGTTGCTTAATGCATACTGTGACACTCTTACAGTTTTTTCCAATTGCTAACACACAATTTTTCAAACTAGTCTGGTTTTATCAAAACACTTAACACAATTCACAAAACCACACACCCAAACTGCAAAATACCTCATATATCCTGCAAAATGAAGCACTGCAACCGAAACTACACAGAGCATTATCAAAATCAAACTTTTGCATGAAATGGCACACACTTCATTCATATTACCAGATTTTTGCCTAACCACCTACACACTGTTGGGCATAATGAAAAGCACCCCCATCTTTAGTATGCTTTGCCATAGTACTAAAATATGTATCAGATTGTTCACATGCACAGAAATATTTGCAGATACACACACATGCTGTTGCAACATTTTTATTTTTTTTCCTTCACTACAGTAAACAAGTCAGTACAACATACAAGTACAAGCACAGCAGATATATTTACATGGGACTGAACAAAAATATTCTTACAAAAAAAGTAAAGTGAAAAAGAAAATTTCTGAAAAAAAATATATTACAGTAAAAAAAAAAAAAAAAAAGGCAAGAAAAATAATTAGGCAGCATCTTGCCGCACAGCCGGGTCTGGCCACAACGCCTCGTCAACATCACAGGCAATATCTTCCCTTGCCAGACATCGAGGGAAGAAGCGCCTTGAGTGCCTTATCCATCCCTGAATTGCACCCACATCAATCTCATCACATGCCTCTTCCATGGCCTGC
Organism: Chanodichthys erythropterus; assembly: GCF_024489055.1. Taxonomy (NCBI): domain Eukaryota; kingdom Metazoa; phylum Chordata; class Actinopteri; order Cypriniformes; family Xenocyprididae; genus Chanodichthys; species Chanodichthys erythropterus. Next base: position 4,498,689 of record NC_090235.1, on the reverse strand, counting down.
ACAAGAGGCATGCGCACAAAGGGCTGCCGGTCGTATACCTTCCACCGCCATGCCGAAAAGAATTCTTCTATGGGGTTCAGAAATGGTGAGTATGGTGGGAGGTATTGCACGAGAAATGTTGGGTGGTCAGCAAACCAGTTTTGGACTGGGGCTGCACGATGAAAGCTCACAATGTTGTGTGTAGTGTACTGCAGTCAATATAGTACTTACATCCACATATGCTCGTCTGAACTCTTTGTTTCTTTGAGAGTTTCTCTCAAACGGCACCTTATAAAGTTGTTTCATTCTGATTTGGTTTCGCTTGAGAATGCGAGCCAATGTGGACAGACTAACTCGTTGAATGTTGTTGAATAAGGTGTTGTCTTGGATGATGTGGCTTTGAATTTCTCGTAATCTGATTTCATTATTTTCCAAAACCAAGTTTACAATGGCAGCTTCCTGTACCCCGGTGAACATTTGGCCCCTTCCTCCACCATGGTGTCGTCTCTCAGTCCTTTAGAAAAAATAAAAAAAATATATATAGGGCTTGGACAATGCAGCCTAAATATTTCCCCCCACAGTAGAGTACATTGTACAGGAAACTTGTACAGTTCATGAATGGCTGATGTCATACACTAAGTAAACAGGTGTCACCCAACTGATACACTATGACATGGGTTATACTACATGTGTACTACATGAAATTTTGGTTACATACCTGTTCTCCAGTCTAAAGGTCCGGATGACAGAGGCGACAGTAAAACGGCTCAAGTTTGGCTGCACTCTCTGTCCAGCCTCACGCATTGTCAACCCATGGTTGATGACATGATCTACTAAGGTTGCTCTGATTTCATTTGAAAGTGTTTGTCTTCTTTGGCCATGAACTCCTCTACCTGCTCTACCCCTACCTCTCACTCTTCCTCCCCCTCTTATTCTCAACCTCCCTCTTCCTCTTCCTCTTCCTCTTCCTCTCTCTGCAATGTCTTCCATTGTTGTTGTAAAAAAAAAAAGGTTCTCACCTGTGGTCTTTTCATAGTGCTTACATCCTGATTGAAGTGTTAACAATTAACCACTGAGGTGTTTGGCCAGGTGGCACATGTAATTGGCCAATTAGCTCATGTAGTGTCATTTTGAATGGCAGTGTTTTGAAATGGCAAACATGTGACTTTATGTCAGATTGTTGTGTCTTATGCAGAGAACTGTATTTAGTGAATTTAAAAAGTGCTATTTTGAAATGCAAAATGTGTGTAAAACAGAAAAGGTGTTTAGACTTTTGGAGACTTGAGAAGAAGTTTTGCTCTCTGTGTGTCAGTTTAAATAATTGTGCTGTGCATGTCATTTTAGTGTGTTAGCAATTGGAAAAAACTGTAAATGATTTTTGTGTGTAGTGTCACTATTCTACCACTAGATTATCTGCGTAAGCATGCTCAGAGGTGTGCTTATATTAACACACATTTCTACGTTTAAGTACAAGTTAGTGAATCCCACACTTTGCATGAAACTGTTCTTACTCACTACGCACAAATCTGTCCGTACGCACCATTGATAAATGAGGGCCCTGGTATTTACTACATTATGGGAATTGTGTCCCCACAAGGGTAATATCAGTAATTTTTGACCTTGTGGGGACTTTTTTTTTTGTCCCCCTGAGGAAAGCAGCTTATAAATCATACAAAAAGAAGTTTTTGAAAATATAAAAATGCAGAATATTTTCTGTGATTGGTAGGTTTAGGGTTTAGTTAATAGAATTTACAGTTTGTACAGTATAAAAGTCATTATGTCTATGGAAAGTCCCCATAAAACATGGACACTAGTATGTGTGTGTGTGTAAACTGAAGCAGACAAGGCTTTAAAATATATAGTGATAATATTTCATAAAACAGCTTTAGCTAAATGCATAAATCTGTCATATTCTATTACAGTCCATTTTCCGGTGATTTGCTCTTTAATATAGGGTTCATCCAATTTCTAGAGCTTGCACTGAACTCAGGCTTCAATCTGCACACATATACCAAAAAGGCTTGGCCACTGGCAGTATGTAATGAAGGATTCACTTCATGGTGGTCTCGAAATTGAGACCCTTTGAGGGTCTTCGTGATCGATCCACTCCAGTAGAAAGGCCACAAGAGGAGGAGCGGTCTAGTCTTTCACTCGCTCATTCTTTCTTCTCTTCCTCCCTCCCACTCTCAACTAAACTTCCTCTCCCTTCCTTTTTTTTTTTTTTTGTCTATTTTTAGACCCCTGGTGGGGAAACCCAATACATGTGTGATAAAAATAACACACAGTGCTGTTGACTGACCTGATATCTCCATTCAAGGATGGCCTAAAATCTACATTCAAATCTCCTACGTAATATTGCACTCTCAAATATCACAGACAGCGTGACATTTGAAACCAATCAGCATTCAGTGATGACAGACATGTTTTTAAATGTGCTGGGGGGAAATTACACTTCTGAGGTTGAACATTTACAATTGTGTTTGAATGATAGCCATATTCACTCACCAAGAAAAATGCTAATTTTAGAGTTTGATTTATATACTTGGGACGATCAGAGAATCCCCAGCATTCCACAGAGAGATAGCCCGCAACCATCCCCTCACTACCATGTCGTTGCTGTGACAACCGTGACTTCAAAGAGGTCTCATCAGAGAGGCGGGAAGTAGGGGCGAGTTAAAACATGAAATCAACAGAAAGAGAGAGGGAGAGTTAGAGTTTGATGGAAGAGGACAAGGGAAGGCAGGGATGCAAGAGGGAGAAGCTCACAGTCCAGCCAGAGAGAACAGAGAGCGGGAAATGCACAAACACTCTCTGTTGCTCTAGTTCTATTTGTGAACAAAAACCAACAACAAAACAAGTTTAACAAAAAAAGAAGTTTAAATAATTGTTCAAAAAATTTTAAAAGCGATGTGTGTCATTTCTGGTCAATAATAATAATAATAATAATAATAATAATAAAAAAACATTTTATATTATATATATATATATATATATATATATATATATATGCCCATATTAATTGATTTCATTTTTTGTATATATATATATTATAACAAAAAATTTCATTAAAAAAAAAATTAAAATCCCAAGGACTATATCCCTGCAGCTTTACACAGAAAATGAAATCAATTAATTGAAAAGGCATATCATTTCATTTAAGTGTCACACACACACACACACACAATATAGTGCCAAGTATTTTTTAATCTAAACTAGCATTTATCTTCCTTCTCTTTTCCCTGAGAGCAAAGGCAGTCCTGAAATCACATAGGGAGTTAATTACGGGCATAATGAGCACTTATGACACATATATACAAACTTAGTTGGGATGAACACTTGCACTGAAAGACAATCTCTTTCTCTCTCTCTCTCTCTCTCTCTCTCTCTCACACACACACACACACACACACACACACACACACACTTGAATATGTGGTTTACGGGAACTCTCCGTAATGGTTTTTACATTCTACAAACTGTATATTCTATCCACCTACACTAACCCTACCCCTAAACATACCCCCAAAAAAACTTGTTCAGTATGTTTTTTTAAGCCATTTGGTTTACGACGACACAAGAAGTGTCCTCATAAACCATAAATATATATGAGAACACACACACACACACACACACTATTACACCCACTTTTCAGAGTGAGCAAAGTTTTTCAAAAGGTTTACAGTAAAATAAAAATGACAGACAACCTGATCACAAGTGGACTTATAAAATGAATATGGGCATTTTTTCAAGTTTGCTGTATAGTCGTATAGAGCTTGGAAATGATTTTAAGTGTTTGTGTGATGCACTGGATGTTTTTAGGACTGTTATGTTTTGTGGCTGTGACCCAGTTCAGGGCAGCGCTGTGCTGTGCCTTGATGTTCAGTGTGTGTGTGTGTGTGTGGCCTCGGGCTGTCCAGCTCTGCCACATCTGTGACAAAAATCACTAGAACTCAAAGTTTTTGAGGAGTTAGTTCTGAGATGTTGCAAGATATCTTGAGTTGTGTTCAGTATTCAGGATATCAGGATATCAAAAAATTGAATCTGACACATTTGTCAAAAACATAGTATACACTGTAAAAAATGATTTTATGGTGAAGTAAATACTACAAAAAAAACAAATGTAATTTTTACATACAAAAAGTTAGTTCAGGCAAGAATTTAAAAAACTAAGTAAATTCTATATTAGTACTCAATTTAAGCTTGTAGAAATTAAAGAGTAAATATCAATATAATAAAATTAAGTAAAACTACTCAACTTTTCTGATACTGGTGTTCCCATCATGCACCGGGCCTTCAATAATTAATGAGGTTGATTTTTCACTGTTTTCTTGCTGTACTTACACTATTTTATCATTGCTTTTGTGGTTATGTTTAGTAACTTGCCATTTTGTGACATTTGGAGTTCATTTTCTACTCAAAATGACACATTCACACACACACAAAAAAAAAAACGATCCATCGAATATTACCATCATTGTGTACCAATTGAGGTCTCTGTGTTCAGGTGCAACATAATACTTAACATAATACTGAAATGTAGATATTATGTCTACATAATATATATTGTATTATTTACTTAGATGTTTCTAAGTAAAGCACACACTTTAAAAGTATATCGTTTCAGTAAAATGTATTGCAAAGGAAACTTCATCTAAGTAGAAATTGTTAAAATGACTTATTTTCTTTGTTAATTTTACTTAACTTAGTTAAGTAGAGTTTACTTAATTCCATACGTAAGTTGACTTAAATATGTGTGCAAAAGTAAATTTTACATATTGTTTTTTTCAGTGATGAACTCATATATAAAAAGCAATAAATCATAATATATTTATAAGCATTACTTAAGCAAAATTTACAAACAAAGAGTCAATAAAATTTACTGGTAATTCCCAAGTACAAACCCGATTCCAAAAAAGTTGGGACACTTACAAATTGTGAATAAAATAGGAATGTGATAATTTACAAATCTCATAAACATATATTTTATTCACAATAGAATATAGATAACATATCAAATGTTGAAAGTGAGACATTTTGAAATGTCATGCCAAATATTGGCTCATTTTGGATTTCATGAGAGCTACACATTCCAAAAAAGTTAGGACAGGTAGCAATAAGAGGCTGGAAAAGTTAAATGTACATATAAGGAACAGCTGGAGGACCAATTTGCAGCTTATTAGGTCAATTGGCAACATGATTGGGTATAAAAAGAGCCTCTCAGAGTGACAGTGTCTCTCAGAAGTCAAGATGGGCAGAGGATCACCAATTCCCCCAATGCTGCGGCGAAAAATAGTGGAGCAATATCAGAAAGGAGTTTCTCAGAGAAAAATTGCAAAGAGTTTGAAGTTATCATCATCTACAGTGCATAATATCATCCAAAGATTCAGAGAATCTGGAACAATCTCTGTGCGTAAGGGTCAAGGCCGGAAAACCATACTGGATGCCCGTGATCTTCGGGCCCTTAGACGGCACTGCATCACATACAGGAATGCTACTGTAATGGAAATCACAACATGGGCTCAGGAATACTTCCAGAAAACATTGTCGATGAACACAATCCACCGTGCCATTCGCTGTTGCCGGCTAAAACTCTATAGGTCAAAAAAGAAGCCATATCTAAACATGATCCAGAAGCGCAGGCGTTTTCTTTGGGCCAAGGCTCATTTAAAATGGACTGTGGCAAAGTGGAAAACTCTTCTGTGGTCAGACGAATCAAAATTTGAAGTTCTTTTTGGAAAACTGGGATGCCATGTCATCTGGACTAAAGAGGACAAGGACAACCCAAGTTGTTATCAGCGCTCAGTTCAGAAGCCAGCATCTCTGATGGTATGGGGTTGCATGAGTGCGTGTGGCATGGGCAGCTTACACATCTGGAAAGGCACCATCAATGCTGAAAGGTATATCCAAGTTCTAGAACAACATATGCTCCCATCCAGACATCGTCTCTTTCAGGGAAGACCTTGCATTTTCCAACATGACAATGCTAGACCACATACTACATCAATTACAACATCATGGCTGCGTAGAAGAAGGATCCGGGTACTGAAATGGCCAGCCTGCATTCCAGATCTTTCACCCATAGAAAACATTTGCCGCATCATAAAGAGGAAGATGCGACAAAGAAGACCTAAGACATTTGAGCAACTAGAAGCCTGTATTAGACAAGAATGGGACAACATTTCTATTCCTAAACTTGAGTAACTTGTCTCCTCAGTCCCCAGACATTTGCCGACTGTTATAAACCGAAGATGTGATGCCACACAGTGGTAAACATTGGCCTTGTCCCAACTTTTTTGAGATGCCATGAAATTTATTAAACTGAACTTAAACATTTATAATTAAAGCTACTTATAATTATGTTTGTAAATTTACTAGCCTTTTCTGAGTGAAAATTGTTTCCAAGCTTTTTTCAACTAAATCCTACTTCAATTTTTTTTTCAGTGTAGGAACCTATATATATATATTAGGATGTACACTACAGTTCAAAGGTTTGGGGTTAGAAAAAGTTTTTGCTTTGATTTATTTAGCAATGATTTCTGAAGGATCATGTGACACTGAAGACTGGAGTAATTATGCTGAAAATTCAGCATTGCATCAGAAATAAATGACATTTTTAAATATATTGTAATTTTAAATAATATTTCACAAAATTACTGTTTTTACTATATTTTGATTAAATAAATGCAGCCTTAGAAGAGGCTTCTTTCAAAATCATTTAAAAAAATCTTACCAACCCCAGACGTTTGAATGGTAGTCTACATCCTAAATACCAGACTAAATAATAATAATAAAAGTTCTGATTTTAAGATATTTATTATTATTATTATTATTTTCCTTTATTTAACCAGGGGAAGTCATATTGAGACTAAAGTCTCTTTTTCAAATGATCCCTGGCCAAGAAAGGCAGCACTTAAAAATGTATCAGCACCCCATAAGCCATACAACAACACCTAAGGACAAGAGTTAAATACAACAACAAACAAAATATAACACAATATCATAATCAAGACAAGCAGAAAACAAAACAGAACAGCAGCCTATATACAATCACACTTATAGCTGAAAGTTTCTGTGACATATAATTTAAAATCTTTAAGAGATATAATAATGCCTAGCTTCAACTGTTTTTGCAAAGCATTCCAGGTTGAAGGGGCATTGTAACGGAAGGCAGTTTTACCAAATTCAGATTTTACAGCAGGTATAATAAAAAGAATGCTATTACTTGATCTGAGATTGTATCTATTATTTTCTACCAAAGAAAAAACTGATAAGTAAGAAGGCAACAGTCCTATCACTGCCTTATAAATAAAAATAAGCCAGTGATGCTGTCTACGAATTGAGAGTGGAGGCCAACCTGATAAACTGTTCAAAGTACAATGATGTGTAGAATATTCAGCATTAGTAACAAAGCGTAAAGCAGAGTGGTAAATAGAATCTAGTGAACATAAAACAGACTTTGCTGCATGCATATACAGAATATCTCCATAGTCTATAACAGATAAAAATGTAGCAGCAACAAGTTCCTTTCTTACTTTTAAATTAAAACAAGCCTTATTTCTATAATAAAAACCCAGTTTAACTCTCAGTTTTTTTTACCAGGTTGTCTACATGGGGTTTAAATGTGAGCTTTTCATCTAGTAAAAAACCCAGATGATTATAACATGACATTCTTTCAATTTTCTGATCATATAGAGTGATAATTTGAGGAAAATTTTGTAAATTGCTGGAGTGAGTGAATAACATAAATTTTGTCTTTTTAGAATTAAGTACCAATTTCAATTTAAGTAAATTATTTTGTAGAACTGTGAAAGCATCCTGCAATTTCTTTAATGCCTCATATGGAGATCTAGCAGTACTATATATAACGGTATCATCCGCATAGAGATGTGCAGCTGCATCTACGTTTGTACAAATATCATTTATGTAGATTGTAAACAACAAAGGCCCTAATATGGAACCTTGAGGGACTCCAACTATTAGTTCTGTCTCCCCTGACATAATGCCTTCACAAGTGACATGCTGATATCTACTAGACAGGTAATTTTTAAACCATTCAATAACATTATCAGACATCCCAATTTTAGACAAACATTTTAACAACAAGGTGTGATCAACCGTATCAAAGGCTTTTGAGAGATCAATAAATAATGCTGCACAAGATTCTTTACAGTCAATAGCACTAACAATATCATCAACTACCTTTGTGGCTGCTGTGATGGTGCTATACCCTTTCCTGAAACCCGATTGAGAAGGAGTAAGAATATTATTTACTGTTAAAAAGTGCTTCAATTGATCACTAACCAATGACTCAAAAATTTTGGCCAATACCGAGAGTTTTGAGATAGGACGATAATTGTCCATAATAGTTGGATCTCCATTTTTAAAAAGTGGTGTTACATGCACTGTCTTCCAAGATCGAGGTATAATATTTTGTTCTAAAGATAAATTAAAAATATAAGTTATTGGTTCAACAATAATATTAGCCACAAGTTTCAGGAGGAAAGGGTCAAGCCCATCAGGACCAGCTGATTTTTTACAATTTATATTTCGTAACGCAAATAAAACCTTCTCCCTTGAAATTGGCTCAAAAGTAAAGAGGTTCGATCCCCAAACATTGGGGTGAAAAAACCCTGGAGATAAAAGATGTTTTTGCTCTGACTTAAAAAGGAGTCCGGCAGAGGCAAAATGATTATTAAAGAAATCAACTATATCTTTTTTATCTGTAATTTGTACATTATTCACATTTACAATTTTAGGAAGTACAGAAAAAGAAGAGTTTTGTACTATTTTCATAGAATTTATAGTTTTCCAAAATTTAGCTGGGATTTTTAAATTTTTTGTTGTCTCATCAAGATAGAATTGTGACTTAACTTTGCGTATTTGTGTAGTACATTTATTTCTTAAATATCTAAAATTAGCCCAATCATTTTCTTGTCCAGATTTCCTTGCCTTTGCCCAGGCTAAGTCCTGTTCATGCAAAAGTGTAGATAATACATCAGAAAACCAGGGATTGTTCCTACCCTTTACTTTGAACTTTCTCAAGGGTGCATGTTTATTTAAAATACCCATGAATGAATCTTTAAAATATGACCACGCCAATTCAACATCAGGAATTAAACAAACCTTTTTCCAATCAAAATTTAAAAAAAATTAAAAATTAAAAATATCATGGATAAAAGCTTGCTGATCGAATAATTTGAAATACCTTTTCACCACAATTCGTGGTACTGCCTTTTTAAGTTTACAATTTCTAATCATACCAACAACACAATGGTCACTTATATCATTTGGGAAAATACCTATGTGTGTGCATTTATCTGGGTTATTAGTTAAAATCAAATCTATTAAAGTTGACTTTTTTGAGTCCTTTACATTTGGACGGGTGGGAGCATGTATTACTTGAGTCAAATTCACAGAATCACAGTAATCTTTAAAATCCTTCGATACATCTGTCAACCAATTCCAGTTCAAATCACCAAGCAAGATAATTTCTTTCTGCTGTACAATATCTGCAAGTGCAGTTGAAAGTATGGATAAAGGTTCATTATTCCCATAATGGTTCATTATTTACATAATGGTTCATTATTCCCAGAATGATTTGTAATGCTAGAAATCAGGAATATATATATAATATCTTTAATCAAATATATGTATCATTGCAGACCTAAATAAAAAGAATATGATCCTCTTATATTATTTATAAAAAAAAAAAAAAAAAAAAGATAAATGCAAAGGGCATGTAAACTTGTGAACTGCAGAGAAATAGAGAGAAAGAATGACAAAGTTAAATTCAGTCAAGAATGATATAAAAACGATTATGTGGAACAAGTCTTTGTTTATTTTCTCATACAGTTGCTCATTACTGTCAGAAATCTACAGAGCGCAAAAAGACACAGACTAGAGCACACAAACACACTTAGAAACTTGCAAATTACATAAGCCCCTTTAGGTCAAAATACAGGCGCAATCTGTTCTTATTAGCGACACTCATACAGGGCTGCTAATAGTCTTGTTAGGAGAAACAGGCCCATTTATTAATTAATTTGACTAATTAAGATACTAAGGTGAGTCAGGAATGAACTAGCAAATGCTTCATTGGCCAACAGTTAAAACAAGCCTCTTTAATTATCACCTTGACTTTGCCATTAGTTATAGTTCAGAACATATTATTACCTAGAAAATGTCATAATTAAAGGGACATTTAAATTGCCATACACCCACTACTGGCATTCACTCTGGCTCCCTTCAATTATCTAACAGACAGAATTGAGTGTTCAGCAGCTTAAGGTGTCAGATCACAGTTTCTCGTTTCTCGATTTAACAAAATGTCTTAAGGCCACAGCTTGCCATTTGTATCTAATGATGTTTGGATTGCAAGTTTGGAGCGTTTGTGTACTGCCGGCAAGACTTGGTTTTATCTCTCTCATGTCATTAGAGCTTGTAAAAGTTTATTTTCCTCATATGTCATATTTGACTTTTGACAACTCGTTCCCAAAAGTGAGAAAAAGACTGAAGATTTAAAATGAATTCAGGAAAATCAACACTTTTACAGTCATCTCAATTATAATGCTTACTTGAATTTGCTGTATAAAGTATGAAAACTAGTAGTGAAACAGACAAAGGTTATAAAAGCATGTTAATGTATTTACATGTTCATGTTTCTTGATTAATTTTTTAAGGGTTAGTTCACCCAAAAATTTAAATAATGTCATTTATTACTCACCCTCATGCCGTTCCACACCCGTAAGACCTTCGTTAATCTTCGGAGCACAAATTAAGATATTTTTGATGAAATCCGATGGCTCAGTGAGGCCTCCATAGCCAGCAATGACATTTCCTCTCTCAAGATCCATTAATGTACTAAAAACATATTTAAATCAGTTCATGTGAGTACAGTGGTTCAATATTAATATTATAAAGTGACGAGAATATTTGTGGTGCGCCAAAAAAACTAAATAACGACTTATAAAGTGATGGCCGATTTCAAAACACTGCTTCAGGAAGCTTTGGAACATTGTGAATCTTTTGTGTCGAATCAGCGATTCGGAGCGGCAAAGTCACGTGATTTCAGCAGTTTGACACGCGATCCGAATCATGATTCGACACAAAATTAATCTGTAAAATAAACCTGATTAATCTGTGAATCAGTCTGCATCTGCAAAATTATTTTAAAAGTTACTTAATCACAAGTGAATGGAAAGTAATTACATACAATATAAACAAATTCTGTTTCCGTCTTGAATTTAAACGTAGGCTAAATATTGTGTAGACTTATTGTTTCATTTCAGCAATTTTATAAAGACTACATTTCTACACACTGTTGTTTTAAATTTTACTTGTAACACAATACAGGATATGCCTATATAATGAGAGGCAGGAAAAACTTGCCATATTAGCTCCCACTTGCAGTTTTCTCATTCCTGATTATCTCTGGACGATGAAATATTTAATTGACAGTGACGTGTTACTAGTTTTTTAGCGAGGCAAATTAAATTCGTCTGCGTCACAATTACTTGTCCAACATATTATCCAGCATATGCACGTGTGAGCACATATAAAGTGATTCCCCCTGTCAAGCTGCCCCAGTTCAGCCTGAGAGCGCCCCACTGCTGTCAGTTGTGGCACATGCGCAGCGCAGGTTAAATTTATACACCAGTGTGGAGTTTATTGGTATATTTAATGCGTCAAGACAGGCGGGCCATATTTTCTTTGTATGTTGTCTGCCACGGAGGTTCTTGACCTAAATATGGCTGGCTGTAGTGGATTTAATAGGCAGAAGGCTGTGTAATTGGTTGTCATTCCGATTTATGAGCTTTTGAACGTCTCCGTTTGGGATTTTCCTGTAAGGAAGAATGGAAATGCTGTCCCCTTGTGGCATGGTATGAGAATACCATGATTTGTGGGCCTTTTATTCGTAATATCATTACATATTATTACATTGGAAATGTTCCATCACTGAACATACAGTGGAAAAGATTGAGACCACATTGAAAATTTGATCTTCCCCCAATTTAACATGATAATAAGGGATTTAAAACTAATAATAAAATTATTTAATATGAACAATATTTCATAATCTCCAAACAAGTACATTTGTGACATTGATCAACTCCTTACAGATGTTCTTGCTTCTGTTAAGGTTCAAGATTCTCTTTGGATAACTGCTGGTTAGTTTTACATGTTAATTTTTTAATACAAAATTTCACTCAAATTATGCCAATAAAACAATTTAAATAAAACAGAAGCATTTATCAGACATTTAAAGCATTTATACCATCATAATTTATTATTTTGCTTATAGGCCAAAACAAAAGATAGAAGAGGCTAGTTGCTTGAGAAAGCTTTAAAGATGCTCTTTAGGTGATGATACACGGGGCAATTTTGCCGAGCGATGGTGTTGTGGGCACTTTCCCATTGAGAATAGGCAACACATTTTTCTTTGTATAGGCTATCCAGATTTGTTGCCCATTCTCTATTGGAGCATCCAAGTAACATCTTTCAGCAACATTCCTCAAAAAGTTGCCCTGTGTATCATCACCTTTTGAGCAGAAACAACACTTTGCTATAAAAAAAATATACTTCATGCACCATTTTGGGGTTTCTCTGATTGCCACACTGCAGGCAGAAACCTCTGGTGAACATAGGTGCCCTTTAAAAATGGAAATTCCTGCAAGATCTTTAAAAAACACTTCAGGCACACAAAAAAACATATTTGAAGTTTTGTCAGTAAGGAATAGGTATTAGAGATACCTTCAAAAGGATGTGTAGATGTTCTCCATAGGGTTCTTATCAGCGTGACGATCGGAGGAACCCCAAATGGTGCCTCGAGTATCTTTTAATTGTCACAGTGATTAGCAAGCTCCTGCCCTCCACCTCTCAGGATTCAAGTCGGATAATCTCACTGCAGGCATCCATTTCCTGTGATGCTGTAATCCAGCTTCCACATAATAGCAGGAGCTCTATCAAGATAGAAATTTTCCTGAGTGCATTTCACCAGAGGCAGCAGTTTATCAGCGCATTTTCGCAAATCAAACCGTTAAATTAATTTCAAATTAATGTTTGTCGTTTTATCTGGCTCTCACAACCAGTCCCCCAAATCCCAGATTTTTCTCTTTTGTCTGTATGGCTGTCCTTCTCCCAATGTTTCTCAAACCCTCCTGTATGATTTTTTTCATCTCTTATCGTCTTTCTCCTTGGCCTGATTTCTGCTCTATATTCTACTACAGAAAACGAGGCGAGAGAGAAAAATCTTTCGAAGTCTGGAGAGATACTCGGCCCTGCACTGGCACATCATCAAATAGAATTGGTCTGGTGATAAGACATAACTGAAAGATTCAAACGTGACTCAGAATCGGTGTTTGCTTGAATTAGCTACCATCTATCACAAGCACTGCAGTTCAGAGTAAGACAACGGATGCAAAAAAAGTTTGATATAAAATCAATACAAAATAGTAATCAATATCAGTGATTACTCATTTATATATTATCCTACAAGTAAGCGAACAAGCCTTTCTCTTTCTGTTTCTCCCTGTTCACACCCTCCAAACTACAGCCCTGAAAGGTAAAGATTTTCTTACAGCTCGCCTCTTATTTCCTCCATTAATCTCCAGTAAATGGCCCCCATCGGTTAATTATATTCCCTCAGTGGTGGCATGGAAACAGTGTGGTTACATAAATCTTGCATTTGTAACTAATTAAAAAATGGAAAAGAGAGTTCACAGACTTATGATACAAAAGAGAGAATAAGATGGAAGTGTGTGTGTGTGGAGGGGGGTGGGGGGGAGAAAATTGCAGCAAGAGTCTGTTCAAAATGTCTGATGTTTGATAAATGCTCAATCTATTACTTAGGTAACCCGCAGTAACCTCTCATTCTCGCTTTTCTCTCTGGAATGAGTAATACTAGTTACCTTCACCTCAGTGCGTCTGCTGAGATGAGGAGGCAACGCTTTCTGCAAACTTGCCGTCACCTGCATTTTACATGCTTATATTTCTCTTGGGTTATACAATCTCTAATGTTCCTGCATAACAACAGCTTGTGTCCAATAGCTCTCTTATCTCCTGTTTCCAACATTTCAAACAGAATTCACTCACTCTCACAGAGAACACATGCTGAATTCACTGCAGATGCTAGCATATTTGGAATCAAATAATAAATGGTAGATTAATCTGAAACCCTATGCTGAGGATATGGAATAGATAGCAATGCCATGGACATCATGCAATTCAATATGGCCAATGTGGAAGTGAGATACGAGTTACACTTTTTAGAATTTACAATTTTGTAGAATTTTGTAAAAGGAGGCTACTGTGATGTCTGAAGCAATCACAGTAGGAACCTCTCAGGAGACTTGGAGTTCAAAGTTTTGTTTCAGATTTTTCTCTTAAAAATTAATGCCTTAAGACATTTTAGGACAAACCTCTGAAACATAACAGGATAACACTGTGTGTGTGTGGATATATAGTACCTGTCAAAAATGTGAAAACTTTCACCATGGGTGTATTTAATCAAAATTACAGTAAAAAACTGAAATATTGTGAAATATTACTACAATTTAAAATAACTGTTTTCTATTTTAATAAATGTAATTTATTTAATGTAATTTATTCCTGTGATGGTAAAGCTGATTCCCTTTCGAATGGGAACTCACACTGCTTCCAAAGACACTTTGGGGAAGGCCGCCAGCATGACTGGTGTCTGAAGCACGTGATTCAAATGCGATAATGTCATTGGACAGTGACAGCCCGTGACAAGGCTACGTGTGTTACTGTGAATAAAAGAAAGCACCTGTTGTACGAGTTATCATCATTTGCTGTCTTTAGGACCCGTTTGTTTGCGTAAGTGTGAACGTGAATATCATGAAGAAGCACTCTGCCAAGTGTGACACCAAGCCCTCTGCAGGCCACTGTGATAAGCTGTTTTTAATGTTGAGTGTAGTTTGGCCTGCTTTCGATCTGAGAATCTTACGGTTGAGGCCTCCAGTGACAGCAAGTGTTAGACCACCTTAATAGACTGTCTTTAAGGTTAGGTGTGGTTGGCCTCCTCTCATTATAGAGAGTCATTCTGCTGAGGCCTGAGCTTCAGCTAGACAGTGACATCAAGTGTTTGCCCTTCTGTGAGGTCGCCTTGATAAATTGTCTTTGAAATTGAGTGTGATTGACCACCAGAGTCGTTCTGCTGAGGCCTTCGCTCACCTAGACAATGATATGGAGTGTTCGGCCCTCTCTAGGCTGCCTTGATATGCTGTTTTCTAGGTTAAGTTCCTATTAGACATTTACCTCAAGTGTTCGGCCTTCTGTGAGGCCGCCTTGATAAACTTTTTGTGATGTCCAGTTTTATTGGTCTCTTTTCGCTTTAGAGAGTCATTCTGCCGAGACCTTCACCAAGTTGAGCTCTAGTTAGAGATCAGGTGTTCGGCCCTCTTGAGGCTGCCTTTGTGAACAGCTTTGAAGAGTTGTTCTGCTGAGGTCTCTGCTCACGTGAGCAATAGTTAGACAGTGACATCATCTGTTTTGCCCTCTGTGAGGCTGCCTTTATAAACTGTCTTTTAGTTGACTTAGGTCAGCCTCCTCTCACTCTGAGAGTCGTCTTGCTGAGGCCTCTGCTCACCCGAGCTCCAGTTAAACAGTGACATCAAGTTTTCAGCCCTCTGTAGGCCACCTTGGTAAACTGTCTTTGATTGGACCCATCCTGTGCCTTATTTTAATTTGGCTCAGAGATGCTGACTTCGAATCAGGCAGGGTTGAGCATGTCTTTTCAGCTCCCCAGGGTCCTCAGGGGTTGAACCAGATCCTGCTAGTATAGTGACAAGGCGAGGAAACGCACATTTCTCTTTGCCTGTATTCCCTTAAAGGTAATGCCAGTCTCTGACCTTGAGCTCTGCCCTTGGCACGGGCACTGTTTGCTCACCCCGGTAAGGGTTCTTCCTTGCTTAGGACATGGGCCTAAGTTGTGGAATTAGGGAATGTGTCACTGACAGTCCAGTGTTTGACTTGAGTAAGGGATTGGTCACTGGCATCTAAGTCCGTTAAGCCTTCTTTGTACTTGTCATAGCCATTTACGCAGTTATTCCCTCAGCATGGCGGAGCGGGTACTCGTTCCCCAAAGTGTCTTCGGAAGCAATGCGAGTTCGAAAAGAGAACATCGAAAGAGAACATCTCAGGTTACACATGTAACCATGGTTCCCTGAGAAGGGGAACAAGACATCGCTGCCATGCTTCGGGCATACCTGGTTGTTGACGTGTACTACAGGTGCCCTCTTGTACTCACGTTTGAATCACGTGCTTCAGGTCATGCTCAAGGTGTTTCCAGAAGTGTTTTCAGATGCAGTGTCTTGTTACCCTTCTCAAGGTAACATGCTTAACCTAAGACAATTTTCAGCAGCATTATTATAGTCTTCATTGTCACATGATCCTTCAGAAACCATTCTAATAAGCTGGTTTGATGCTCAAAAAACATTTATTATCAATTTCGAAAACAGTGCTTAACATTTTTGTGGAAAAAAATGACACATTTGTGGTAAATTAAAGAGAAAACAGAACTTTTATTAATCAGGGATGTATTAAATTAATCAAAAGTGACAGTGAAGGCATTTGTAATGTTACAAAAGATTTAAATGTAATAAATGCTTTAATAAATGTAATAAATAAATTTAATAAATGCATATAAGCACTATTCATTGAACTTTCTATTCATCAAAGAGTCCTTAAAAAAGTATCACCATTTTCACAAAAGCTGCACAACTGTTTTCAAAATTGATAATAATAATAATAAATGTTTCCTGAGCAGCAAATCTTGAGCAGTTTTTACTGTATTTTGAAATAATAAATGCAACATTGGTGGGCATAAGAGACTGTAATGTTTCCAAACTTTTGACAGAGTCAGGAGAACTCCATATATGGAGTTCTCCCAACTCTATTAAAACTTATTAAAATTTCTCTGCATTAATCAAGGTAAAACATAGGTGTCCTCACCAGGGATTTCAAAAGGCTTTTCACTCTTCTTTTCAAGTCCTCTCTCCCCAGAAATCTAGAAAACAAAGACTTGAACAACTATTCACCACTTTTGCTGTCAATCACAAACATTCTCTGTTGAACACATGCTGAAAACAACAAAACAGACCAAACAGTGTTGTATTAAAAGTCTTTTATTCTGTTCTGCTCGTAGCACAGCATAGTATAGTCTCCCATGGTCGAGCGGCCCAGCGAGTGGCCCCCCTGTGAGGCTCCCCTACTGAGAGGAGTATGGCACAAGAACCTAACACAGTGGTACCGGGGGGCACTACCGTCCTGGCACAGAGTGGCATAAAACATAACTGGCTCTGCTCAGCTACATTATCATAAAGTATTACAGAGCAGCATCGCATGTGTTCGAATGAGTTTTCAGCATAACACAATGCAGCTTGGCACAGACAGAGCGCACACACATACCGCTTTCAAAGCCAGAACTGTGATGTGGAGACTGCAAAACTTTTGACGTAGCAAGGTCAAATCTATCTGCTAAGACCTACTACGCCAAGATGTACGCTCATAGTGATCCTAGTGTGTAGCCTAAAGTTGTTCTCAAAAGTTTAATCACCTCGTCCCAAAACTTTCACCACAGTGACACATACACACCGTTGGTTATTTGCAACATAAATTCAATGTGGTCGATGGTCGGCCATGTTATTCATAAAAACACAGTTGAAAACTGGTCTCTGATGTCAGCTATTGTGAGACGAAAGAGGACAAAGAGACAAAAGAAGATCAATTCAAAGAGAATAAATTTAGTAGATAAACATTATATATTTATATGCATGTTATTTGTTGAAATATATAATTTATACCTATATGTATATATTTATATGCTGCTGCTTCAAAAAGAGACTTCTCCTTAGAGTAATAAACAAATAAACAAACAAACAAACAAACAAACAAAACATTTACTGTCAAAGACACTATCAACACAACAAGACACATGTCTAGAGAAAGGCCTTTTAAGATTCTCGGTGGCGGTGGTTCCTACTAAAACATGTGAAATATGCCTGATATTTTATTGTCATTTGAAAAAAAAGGCATTATCTTAAGGTCCTTGCTGATTCAGCTCAAATATTTTATCAAAGCGGTCTAGTGAATTTAATGTGCACAATGGAATGGAAAATTATTTTTTGCAGCTAATACATGAAACACATCTTAATTGTCAAGTCTGCCAACAGAAATGTTTGAAAACAATACTCTTGTCTTCAGCTATACTGCTTTGCTGAACAACTATTTCTCTATTGCTATCTAAACGTCACAAACACATATATGAGGTACATCTATATATAAAGTAATCCAGACACATATTACACAACAAAGTTGGAGTCAAAAGGATATACATACATAAGCTGCCAAATATTCTAAATGTTAATGTCAAACTACCCCGAATTACTCTGAAATCCGTAACAGTGAGGCAGAGTGTTATGATTCTGGTCAGAATTGACAAGATTTTTTACTGCCCTTCAGATTTCTCCAAACAAATGTCATTTGTTGTTTAAAAAATTTAAAATAATCATCACCCATCGTTTCTAGTACTCCATAGTCTCTTGACATTACGGTTTACCCCACTGACAACAAAATATATCCCAATTAATTAGTACTACTTGTAAAAAAGCTCAGCATACAACAAATAAGCTAAATATGGCTCAGATGCAGTTACAAGCACTCACAAAAAAACAATTAGCCTGTTGGTCTGTGCATGGTTCTGTGTCAAATATGCAATTAAATAAATGTATACATACATACATATATAAATAACAACATACAATATTTCAAATCAAACTTAAAATAGTCAACCTTTGCTGCTGGCTTGACAAAGCCATGTCTGAAAGTTTAAAAATCCTTGAGTTTGAATAATTTAAGATCTTTCAATTTCAAAATTTCTTACTTTTCCAGACTCAAATTTCCAAACCTCTCTGTAGATTTTTTTTTAGACCATACTTAACATAAATGATTCATACAGCATTATTTTCAGCATTATGTTTGGTATATAGTACAGTCACCTGTAAATATTTTTTATTCTCTCTCTTTTTAAAAAAAATGGTTTTCTCAAAGTGATAACATGTAACATGTGCTTACATGATGAGAAGAAACCTAAAACATTTTATAACCTGCATATATTCATCTCTGACACATCAGTGTGATACTGATCACCAAACAGCAAAGTACAGTCTGATTTAGATGATGGTTTTCTCCTTTATCTGTTGCTGGTTTGAGTTGCACACACACTTATTGGATGGGGTTGTTGTAACCTGAACATCATCTGATTTGTTCAGAAAAATGTTGGGATTTTGAAAAACCCAAAATAAAATTTGTTCAATACAGTATGCTGGCTTTGTCAAGGCAATATAATTACAAAATTGACCATTAATCTGAGTGAAGAAAAAAAAAAAAAAAAAAAAAAAACTTGGAAAGACAATAAAAACTTGTTGAATAAAAGTTTTAATACTATATAAATAAAATAAAACATAGTTGACTCAGACCTGCTGCCAACACGCATTGCCCTTAGCCATATTCACAGTCAATTATAGCGATCACTTCAAAAATGCTAGCTTTTGGCTAATGGTAAAAGCAAAAATAAACAAAAGATCTACCTGACTGGTTTGCAAATCAGTCTTTTCCTCACAATTAACAGAATACTTGATCTGGCTTTTTTTTTTTTTTTTTTTTTTTTTTTAACAGATATGTCTAGTAAAAGCATAAAATTGCAACTCTATTTTGCTCTCATTTGACAAGTTTATCCTTGCTGCTAATTGTACAGCTTAAGCAAACTTGCTAAGCAAGTATGGATATTGTGTCATAAGCTAATAAATGGCAGAGCAGAGCAGCTTGTAAAAAAATGTGTAAAAACACAGTGTTAAACTGTAAACAGTGCTCTCCTTCACTTATCGCTCTCTGAATGATGACGTGTCTTTCATCACTGACATCTCGGTTAGCGAGTACAGTGCTGCAGTATAGCTAGCCCTGTCATCCTGGCACTCACAACATCAGCGTTCAAAGCTACCCTAACTGGCTCAGACGAGAAGGTCTCCCCCGAGAAAGCTACGATCTTAAAAGTGTCTTGGTTGCAGCACACTGTGTTGTCATGGCAACATGTACATTCAGTTGAGAGGGGAAGGGCTGCCACCGATTATAGGTAGTTGAAACATTGCATGTGCCCAACGGTAATACAGCACAGTGCTTGTATTCTTTTAATAATTTAACATAACTGTTTTGAACCAGATCACAAAACATATATATTATATATAATAAAATAACTTTTAAATATAAAATATATGTATTGAATGCTGTTCGTTAATTATGTATTGCTCAAGGGACAAGAATGAAACATGAGGACCTGTGAAATGGTTTCAACAGAACAGGACTGTACATCAGCTCCACTTAAGTTTGGCATTCAGCTTCAGTAAACCAATATGTGATCAGTCATGGCTAACTTACCCTGTTTCTAGAAATATAAACACTGACGACAACACAGAGTGCTAGATGTCATTTTGCGGAAGGTGGAGGTCAAGGAAAATGCTCTGAGAGGAGAAAAATGGATTGCTACTTTTCTTTGAGAATGCTTCCCTTGAGATATTTTTAACAAATACACACAACAACTATATCATGATTCAGAGCTATGAGAGCATGAGAGAGAGAGAGAGAGAGAAAAAAAAAAGATGGGTGCGGGGCATTAGGGCATTGTATTTGACCTCAGAATCTCCCTTTGAAAAAATCTTTCCTGAGCCATCGAGCAGCAAAACACTCCAACAAAAATCACATTTACCCACATTATCGACGCTCCACCTTAAAGCCCCCAAGTAAGAGAAGCAAAGCCAATTCCATATAAACAGCCTCGCTAACATCGACAAGATTTGTCAGCATGGCAGTATTCCATTCTTACACAAGAAAAGAGAAAGGGCTACAAATTATGTGACATCCCAATCCAGGTTTGTCTCTAAGGAGCATTAGAGCTTTTGTGCAAGAGGAGGGTGCCAGCAAAAACAACCCAACTCGACTGCTATGAACAGTTAACAGTTTGTGGCATGAGCAGGTGACTTGATCGCCCCTGGGGCTACTTGCTGATGTTCCTCATTTCATTATGTTGCTCAAACCTCACTCTCCACACTGGAGAATTGGGCAGAGCCTCGACGGGAGCATAGGCTCTTGGTTTTGAGGGGAAGATGTGGGGATTGATACCTTTGGGGTTGGGGAACTGACCGCAGTTTCTGGTATTGGAGTTTAGCACTAGAGGAGGACAAAGAGGAGGGCTGTGGGGCACCAGGTGTAGATGAGACAACTGAAGGGGAGGACACGGAGGAAGAGGAGGTAGGTGGTGGAACATGTATATGGTGAGAGGAAGAGGGTGGTGCTGGGAGTGCAGGGACCATTGGAGAGGGTAAAGAAGGTGGTAGACTCTGAGGAGGGGATGGCGGTTGTCGGGACCGGTCTGAGCGCTGTGGTCTTTGTGCATTGAGGTTGGATTGGCTTCCAGATTTTGCCTGGCTCTGAGCCCGATCCGGTTTAGATGACTGGCGTTTGGGCCTTACGCTGCTGCTGAAACTGTGGCAGTGGGGGAGTAGTTCCTCCTGGCTCCTAGAAGTCACCCGATTCCATTTGGAGTGAGTGCTGGCAGAATGATGGGGTGACTGGCAGGAACAGGATGTGTGTCCTCGACTCTTCTCTTGAGACCTGCTTTTAGATTTCTTTTCAGTTTTGACTGGTAATTTATCTACAGACCAGTATCTTCGAGGAGGTGGGGGAGTCAATGGAGTTGGAGGCCACTGGTTTGATCCTAAACCTCCTGAACTCCATCCTGCTCCTGCACCGAACCCCAAGCTACTTTCTCCACCACCCAATCCCAAAAAGGAGTCATCTCTACTGTTTATACTGTTTCCTCTTTCTCTGGCTGGGTACGTGCCAAAGAACCATCCTCCTCCTCCAATGCCTCCAACTGCCCTTCCTTCGTGACCCTCCCAGTATCTCTCAAACTTACCAAACTCTCCTGAGGAACCTTCATCATCTGTGTATATCTCAACAGTTTTTTCTCTGTCCCTTTCAGACTCGGAGTTCATTCCTCTGCTTTCTCGCCGTCTCCCCTGTTCTTCTGGCCTACTTCTTTCCACTTCAGACTCTTCATCTTCTTCCTCGGATTCCCATTCCTGAAAAGACAGGCCTTCTCTCGAGCAAGGCTTACCTCTACAGTGATTTCCCAATAAGGGTCGACTCTCTACACCTCTTCCATGCTCATCTCTTTCAGCTCCTACAGACTTTCGTCTTTTAGAGGCAATAGGAAGTAGGGGTACAAAAGACGATGGAGACTCTGAAGTTGGGTTCCCACTACCCCAAAATTTGACGGTTGAAGAAGGTTTGTTTGAGGTGGAAAAATGCTTGTTGTTGGACATTGGCCTGGAGTTGCGAAGTGATTTTGGGCTTCTGTGATGCCTTTCCTTTACCCTACTGGGTTCTTCATTATCTCCTCCTTGATCATCTCTATCTCTCTTCACTCCATCTCTGATAACATCCCACTCATAACTCCTAGTAGAGCTTTCACTTTTTTTTCGGAATGAGCTCCGTCTCAGTGCAGGATAGGAATAATATTCCTGTCCTATTCCTTTTTCGAACACATCTTTCCTGTCCAAATCTACTTCCTCTTGTTCAGGTCGCTTTTCCCTCTCCCTTCTTCTGGATTTCTCCTCTTTTTTCTTTTTCTTTTTCACCTTACGTCTTTTACGCTCCCTTTCTCTTTCACGCTCTTCTCTCTTCTTTTTCTTTCTACCCTTCTTCCTCCTCTTTCTCTCTCTTTCCCTTTCTTTGTGATGCCGTTTCTCCTCCTTAACTTCTCTATCTCCAGCTGCTCTTCTACCTTTTTCTTTCTCTCCCCAAGACGCCCACCACTCTTGAAGCTGTGCAAGCTGACTGCCTGCTCTGTCTCTCACCTGTGCCCTCTGTGCGCAAGGTTTGCGGGGTGGTATAGGTGGTGGCGGAGGACTGCTGGGCAGGGATCGAGAAGACATACGTGAACGACTTTTTCTCCTCCCCAAAAGCAAGCTTGATTCCTCTGTAAGCTCATCAGTGTCATAGTCCTCATACACGTCTTGCACATCTGTCCGGTATCTGAAGCTTTGTGATGATGTGTATGATGATGAAGAGGAGGGAGAATTGGATCGGGAGACTGATTCTGAAGAAGAGGATGAACTGGAGGTACTGGAGCTGCTGGTAGAAGTGGATGTGTAGCATATAGATGGAGAAGGCGAGGGTGGAGTTTGTGTTGGGGAAGAAAGGGGCACAGGTATAGGCAGAGGAAGGGGAGGAGGACGACGTCCTCTTCTTCCACCACCACCGTCCCTTATTCCATATCTGCCCCCACCTCTTCTTCCTAGTGGAAGGATGTTTTCGTACAGTGGCCCCCCTGAGCCCTTCCTTTTTGAGAAGCTGCTTCTCCTCCAGATAGATTGATGGGGTGGAGAGAGATGTGGCAAAGCAGGGTTAATTGGTATGTGTCCAGAAGCTTGACCTTTAGGAGGTAACCGTGGATTTCCAGAGGATTTTGTTCCTCGATGCTTAGATTTTGGAGTTTGAGTGCCTATGTTTTGAGGCTCTGCAGAGACCCCTAAGCCCTCTGGATCAATTGGCCCATAGTATCTCTTGTATTCATCCAGACCCCCCTCCCCTCCAGTTATTCCTGCACCCCAGTGAGAGGGCATGCCTTGGAATTGTGTTAAGTCTGTAATCCCACTGCTCATACCACCGGGCTTCTCAGGACCCACCTTTGGACGGGTCCACCGATCCACCACAGCTAATCGGCGATCATGGCGTGGTAGGAAAGTAGAGCAAGGCATGGGTGCTCCAAGAATGGGACTGTTCGATGGCCCTAGAGCCATTCCAGAATGTCCACCTGATGGAGGGGAGCCAGGAAGAAGAGCATTGTATACTGGTGGCTGCTGGTGGTGTTGCTTTTGTTGTTGTTGCTGCTGTTGTTGTTGTGCCTTAGTGATAGGGGGATTGGCCACGGCTGTAGAGATCACATGAGGTGGCGGAGGAGGGGGAACTGTGGAAACATGATGATATTGTGGAAGAGTGCTTTGGGAACCTCCAGGAGCTGTTTCATCCTCAAAATTGCAGCAGCTGTACATTCCCTGTAAGAGATAACAAGCAAAAGATTTATTTAGTAAACAGTTCAGGATATCATAATATTCCCCTTGGTGGCATACAAACAGATTTAGATGCTTGGAAAATGTCTCTGTAAAGATGTGAAACATTACCATAATAATGAAATTGTAAAGCTCCCAGTGCTTTGATGATGCAAGAATACACACTGTAAACTCAGCTAACGTTTTTCTGAGGTAATGGCAATGCTGACCTCACTGTTTGAGTGTCCCATCTAATCTAACTGCCTTACATTTCTCTCAAAAGAAAGTCTGTTTGCTTGCAAAAGGGATTTAAGGTTCTTCTCTTTCTTTCCATAATGTAAACAAAGACACAAAGTGATAATACAGAATGAATAAATGATCCATCTTCTGTCATCTTCCTCCGTTATTCATTACTATGAGAGAAGTAAGGGGCTTTCATAAAATCCCTCTGTGTGTGCAGTGGAAATGCTGGATGCCATCACATTTTAGAAATGACAGGAATTAAAGGAGTGTGCTGCAAAGTTCCCTTCTAAGGATTTAACGCCAGATTTCTGCGTGTCAGTCTTTGTTCTTGTTGCAAGAACAAGAATTGGAAAAAAGGGTAATCTTGCCTTTTAACTGAAAATAAATTCAAACAATTACAATTTTGTTTAGGTTAATTTTTACATTTCCTGGGATACTAATTTTAGTTCGCAGAGCTGGAAGTCATTATTATGACACAATTATTGTTTCTTAATGTATTTTATCACCTTCTCTCTAACATCAACAGTGTTTCATAAGAAATATTCATAAAATGAATAAATTTTTTAGTGCATCTGATTAATTAAATGTTTAACACATTTAAAAAAAAAATTTAAGCACCATTAACTCATTTATTCAATTTGATATTAAAATTAATCTGTTCTGTGTAATTTTTAAAAACTAATGGGAAGCCTTCAGAACTAACCAAAACAGTGTGGAGCCACAGCACAAGTTTCTCTCTCTCTCTCTCACACACACACACACACACACACACACACACACACACACACACACACACACACACACACACACACACACACACACACACACACACACACACACACACACACACACACACACACACACACACACAACCTGTTTTATCAGTAGCCTAAATGACTGAGAAAACCATTCTCCTACAAATTATTTATTTATAAATCAAACCCAGATGGGACATTTAATAAAAGTCATTTGCAGCCTTTATATAATGAAATTGAATAATAATCGAAGCTCAAAAACTGAAACATCATCCACTAGTGGAAAACCGTCATTCATAAAAATGTTAATGCAATCACCAACGGAGGACTGGGGGTCAGTGGTGGGGGAAAAAAAATGCATATATATTGTGAGTGCCATTAACACAAATTGAAGAACAATAAATTATTTTGTCATCTTTCCTTAAAAATTAACTGAATGCATTTACATTTTAACAAAATCAATTGACAGCCTTAATATTTATATTATTACTGCAATTATTTGGTGCACTCACCCGACTGAAAGCCAGCAGGAAGTCAAGTCCTCCTGAGCGGCCCAAACAGTGGCGAATCTTCCAATAGACAAGATGCTCCCACGCAAACACCAGCAGACTTAGGCCCATGGCAACCAGAAGCATATAGAAGACTCCTGCCATGTTGTCTATGTCCAGTTTGGAACTCATCACCTCAATTTTATCATTATGGCAGATCCCAGACAACCAGAGTCGTTCAAGCATGTCAATCTCATCTGAAACGAACGAAAAGATGTGCACAATGACAGGAGATAAGAAGCATGAACAATAAGCAGTCTTACAAACAGGGTACAAGACAGATGGACAGAAGGCAGAGAATGAAAAAAAAGGCTAAAGAAAGTAAAAGAGCACTAGAATCTAAAAGTATTGTTGGGGAAAGTGAGTCTTTAATTCAAATCTCCAGACAGTGGAGATCTTGGTTTAGCTTCGGTTATTATTACACTGTGTTCACAAAAAGGTGAAAATGGAAAAGAAAAAAGAGAGGAAAAGAATCATGAAAGGCAAGGAGGAGGAAAGAGAGAGGCAGAGAAAGAGAGACTGGAGGATAATAACAGCTTTGATGGAGGTCTGAAATGGCCTGGTTTCGAGGCTCTTGTGATAAGACAGGCACGGAGTAGTTTGGAGATGAAAGCTCTAGACTGATGGGCCTACCTCCCAACAATAGCCATTAGTGCATTTATCAGAGTGAAAATGTCACTGTGGAAAAAATAAAGGCATGACAAGGGCATGTTTCTAGGAGAAAAAAAAAACCGACATATGCATTTAGATGTCGGCTTTATAACGAGGATTATTCCTTCACTCCGAAGGAGGGAAAGAGATAAGACTAAATCCTCTTTTCATATGAAACAAAACATAAAACTATAACTGCATTGACCCGCAGGTTAATTATGTGTTTCAATTCATGACAATATGGCCCTGAACCATGGCTTAGGTAATGGGAAATTTAATCAAAAGAACTGAAATCATAATATTTTTCATTATATTTATTTATTCAAACAAGCAAAAATCACCCCTAATGAGAATTCCAATCCAAATAGGAAAGCATCAAAATTAAAAATCGAGGCGTTCGACTACCACACTGTTTAATGAAGTGACCCTTTGGCTATTCATAATTGTGTTCATTTGCTGTGACACTTTTTCTAATTTCATTTATCATATTTCAGTGAGACTTCCAGCTCCCTTTCACATTTAGTCTTTAATCATTATGGGGCAACTCACTAGGTTCCTCATCAAAAAGTGTCTTCAAAGAAAAACAAGCATGTAAATGTATGCATATGAGAGATGGAGAGAGGGAGACACCTCAGAGAATCACAGTAACAAGTGTAAAATAGCTTAAAAAAAGTTTATTTCCAAAAAAATAATAATAATCCTGCTCAGTCACAATATTTTTTCGTCAGGGGTGAAAATAGTACTTCACAAATAAACAACAAACAAAAGCAAGATTTAACTTCTTAACTAAAGAAGTTTGTTAAATGAGGGACCTTGTGTGTATCTACAATATTCATTTCATTCAGAAATTCTCTTACCGTCTCCAACTAGCTGCAGCAGGGCAAGGTCTAGTGGCCGCTTCCAGCGGGAGTTCTTGTGTAAGGCAATGCCATATCCTGTTGTAGCGAACACTTTGCCAGAGCCGATGGTCATTACTTTGCAGCCCTCGTCTTTACGGGCCATGTAGTTCAGGACAGCCGCATCATATATGAATGCATCCAGTTTGCTGCCGGGGAAAAAGGAAATCGGAAACAAAACATGGGGAAATTACTTTAAGAGACTAATTATCACTTTATTGATTGTTACATGTAAAGACAAAAACACTGATGATCTTCAGGGAAATCCTATTCCTAAACTAAATAGTTTGTAATGGGTAATTAGTGAAGCCAATCAAGCACCTACCCCAGTTTTAGACCATGCATTTGTTGGCTTAACAGCACTGAAAATCCTATTTAGGACTTGGATTTTTTATTCTCTCTCAAGCTCTGTATTGCTACTGGCAACTGCCTTAAAAGACCAATGGATTTCCATGATTTTTCTATTACATTTCTATGAACTCAATTAATGTATAAGGATTTAAATAATAATAATAATGATAACTGTATTGAGATTTTACTCAAAATAAGCCAATGCATATCTCAGAGCAGAGAATAACTAGAAGAAAAAAAAAAACTCCACTATACCATTCAAAATTTTGGGGTAAGAAAGATTGATTGATTGATTGATTGATTGATTTAAGAAAGAAAGAAATTAATTTTTTTCAGCAAGGATGCATTAAATTGATTAATAGTGAATGCAAAGACTTTTACATTGTAAAAAACTATTTAAAATAAATGGCATTCTTTTAAACGTTATATTCATTAAAAATCCTAAAACAAAAATGTACCATGGTATCCACAAAAATAGTGAGCAGCATAGTAATTTTTTCTTGATCACCAAATCAGCATTAGAATGGTTTCTGAAGGATCGTATGATCAAGTAACTGCATCCATACGTTTGAATTACAGTGTATATCCATTGCATTGAATTTTCACAACTTTTTTGGATTTTGTTAGTATCACAGTTTTCAATGATCATGGACCCCTGTGTATTATACTTTTACAACGATTTCCATTTAAAAGTGTCTTAAGGATGTTTAAAATGGACAATCACATGCTAATTTCAGATGCACTGAAAGCCATTTCAATTCTTGTTTTTCTTCCCATTTTTTGTTTTTCTCAATCCTTCACTTCTCTTTACAATTAACATAATTACAATGAATGTTTTAATTTCATACAAATACAGTATTAACATATTAAAAAATTAAAAACGTGAAGAAAAGTATATTATGGCCCGGTTTCACAGACAGGGCTTAGCCTAAGCCAGGATTAGGCCTTAGTTCAATTAAGGCATTTAAGTAGCTTTTATAAACTTTCACTAAAAAAAACACATTACCGGTGTGCATATTGAGACAAAACAATGACACTGACATATTTTAAGATATATCAGTGCAAGTTGCTTTCAGTTACAACAGCTCAAACATGCATTTTAGTCTAGGACTAACTTGAAACCGGGGGTTATAAGGTACTAGGGAAGTATAAATAAGACTAAGGTAAACAGCTATTTCATGCATGCATACTCTGTTTTTATATACAGGCGGATAATCAAATAACTCAAGAGTTTTCTGGAACACGTCTTGTTTCTTTGCCATAAATGTGATAATATATGCGCACAAGCACTTTGCAGAATAGCACCGAAGAACGGCGTTATTGTCTGGCTTCGCGCCTTGCTGAAATGAGCAGTGCATAATAGGAGGACTAATTTGTGCAGACACCGGTCTTCGAATAAACCCCATGTAGAAAAATACCACCTAAAATTGGGACCAGATTGACAGGCTGCAAGTATCCTATGAATTCTGAGCTGTGGCTGTGCGGTGTTACACAAATACACATTTCTTCACATAACTGTTCGTAATGCGATGCTTGGTATCATGTGTCACTTGAGCAATAACTTTTCTAAGCAATCAGACTAAACATTTTCACCTTGCTGCATGATAAAACACGCAAAAAATGTGACATTTACATGCACAGGCACCACTCACATTCTTAAAGGCTAAAATCTGCTTTAATCTTATTACTGCATATTCACAGAGCTAAATAATTTAGCAGGTGAGTCTTTTACAGTAAAGACATAGAAGTAAGTTGCTTTTCAGAAGTCAAGGAAGCATTGTGCCTTATCAGAGTCAGGTGCACCGGTATGCCTGTTTTCTTTGATCATATTTTTCCCACCTTGTAACATGCCAACGTCTGCAACAAAAACCCAAATTGACAGCTTATTACTGGCTACTCTTCAACCTCCTGCTAAGCACAACTTGAGGTTATTAACAAGCTCAACTTGGTCCTCTAAGACCAACGAACGGCGCATTAGCATTCAAGGTGGCAGCTTTTGTCAGAAGTGTTGCATCCAACAAAACAGAGCCCTTGGGGGAAAATGAGTCACACATTTCAGTAAGAGTGAAACCAAATGAATAGAACACACACAGACAGGTGTTTGATAGCGCAGCATTCTGCCCCACAGTGCAACACTGAAATAGGTAGGCATAAAAGCAGTAGGTAGGCTGGTTGAGGTACACAAGTGCCTTTGAGAATCAGCTAGGACCTAGATGGAGACCTGGCTTGTTGACTTATGGGCTGGCAAGCTTTCCTTGAATCGCGCAGCTTGAAAGCGAAAGTATCACTCTGCAGGCTGAAAATATTATACAAACCAAGTACTTATGAGCGACAGATGAAATCTTCATGAGAAATTGTAATGGTGGCACATCATGATTTCACATTCTAGCCTGCAAGCATAACCTTTTTTACGATGGGATGCATATTCATGCCCTTTGTATGCATAATGCAGGAACTTGAGTTTAAAGGCGGCCATAGACACACAAACACACACACTCGTACAGATAGATCCGAGGGCAGTGAAGTAGTGTTAGCGATACCACACTACTATTTAATAATTCTGGAACTATGGCATCTTATGATGCAGAGCAGCAAATTAATAATACACGAATGTAGAATTGCTTTTTTCAATGATTAAACCAAGCGGCAACCTCCCCCTTTCTCTCGTGAAGCCAATACGGAAGTAACTTAAACTGCGATTCATCGACTGGCCGCTAGGGACAGGCTCCAAAAGAGAGCAGAATCTCATAGAGTCCCATGTTAAATTGGCCAAGTTTATAGCAGAAAAAAACATATTTACAAGTTGGTTCAAATTGTGGTTTTGGTCTATACGGCTATTTTTGCCATTCATGACAACTCTGAGGGGGGTGAATTTTTTTATAACTTATCCGTTTAAATTATATTAAGCCTTAAAGTTCTGCATAATTAAGGGCGTGGTCACTTGAGTGACAGGTAGACTGCGCTGCTGTCTGTGAGGCGTCATGTTACCTCAGCTGCCGCTGAATTTGGCATCTCAGCCGTTTTTGTGCTTTTTTTTCTCGATTATTTTATACAATTATAAAATATGGCTTGCTGCATAATATTTGAGACTGATGTGTGTCTGTGTGCATGCATGCGGAAGAGACACAGAACACACGTTGTTGGATCGTGGCATTGACTGAAAGTTTTGATTGCGAGATTTACTACAATGACAATACCAAGAGGATATACAACTCTGACAGCACTGCTTGGATATTATAACTAAAACTGCTGCACTATTTTGAAAAATATATACTTTGGACACAGGCTCATTTGTTTGTTAGATACGATCGTATACAGTTTTACAACATAAAGGCTGCTCAGATTGCATCCTTTCT
The DNA here is from genome assembly GCF_024489055.1 of Chanodichthys erythropterus. NCBI lineage: Eukaryota > Metazoa > Chordata > Actinopteri > Cypriniformes > Xenocyprididae > Chanodichthys > Chanodichthys erythropterus. Next base: position 4,467,785 of record NC_090235.1, on the reverse strand, counting down.
TGAAGAACGATGACAGAGAGCAGATCATTCAGAAGAAATGTGAAATGTTTTTTTTTGTTTTGCAATGGACATTTATATTTTACCCAAGTGCCACAGATTGGATTCATCTCGCGATCTCTATTATAAAGGTATGAAGTCCCATTTGATGTTCCATGTTGTTATTTGCACACCCAACACAAATGTGTTGGAGCATCTATATCTTAAAAAAACACCGTAAATTGACAGTAAACCTTTAGAACTTTCTGATGTTAAAACTTATCTTTATTAATAATTTAGATAGTATCTAGATAGATAGCTCCTTTGCTTGCTAATGTGGTCACGTCGAGCTAGGCGGGCGTGGTTTCAGCAACCAATCACATCAGCTCAAACCACCTCCCGGCTTCTTTGCCCATTTTCAGTTATCCGGGAGTGACGTGCGGTGACGCGCAGCTAAGATGGCCGCGGCCTCATTTTCGCTTCAAAACTGCTGTTCAGAACTCTATGGGTGACGTCACGGACGCTACGTCCATATTTTTTACAGTCTATGGATTAAACGCTACCTGATGAAAATCGAATGACGTAAAATGTTCTTTCTATAACAAAGTCTGGCAAAGCATTTTAAAAAGTTTGGTTTCCTAACTAACATCATGCAGAGTGGTGTCAACTGACTTGACACATTAAAGCACCATCCTAGGAAAACTTTACAGTTGACTGAACAACTGTAATACCACCAATGCCTCTACACTCTCTCAGTATGACAATAATAAAACACATTCTGCTACTATAAAGGTACTGTAGTCTCTTGTAGCCAGACCTTCAGACTCAGGACAGAAGGTCTGAACTTTATAGCAGCTTTCACTGGCCAAGGACCACTCAGAGGCCATCTTATTGACATGTAAAGCAACGAATAACAGTTTGTTTTGTTCAGCATCATGTTTAGCATTAAAATGCGCATTGTTGTCCCTACAATAACAGACCTGCGTATACAATTCTTGGACTTATTTTAAAAATTTATTCTGCGAACTTCACATACTTTTGAAAATCCAGCATTTAGTTGACCCTGATAATCACTTATTTTCACAGCTGTAAACACAACAATTTTCTTCTTCCATGAGGGGGTTTGGCATCATGACAGGTTTAACCATTCAGATGACAGCTTTGAAACTCCTAAAGTGTTTCCAATTTTGTGTGTAATATGCATCAGATGTTCAACTGACGTCTGAGGCTGAGACTACTATAAAGCAGATGTTATTGTTTATATCAATCTAAAAGGTAATGACACTACCTGCTAGATTCACATTTCCTGAAGGAAGTATCAGTGCTTGCAAAGCAGAAAAAGACCATCATTATACATCAGTGCTTGGAGAGAGCTCTTAACTTTAAAAAAGTAGTTATCTAACACTAACAAAAAGTAGAGGATTACTGTACATTGATACTATTTAACAGGTTACTAAGTGCTCCAAAACAAACTAGATAAAATGTTTTAAATAGCTACCATAACATGCCACTGTAACACATGTCAGTGAAAGTCAACTTGAAGATTTTAACTTGAAATTTTGTATAAACTATTACATTTATAACAACCAAAAATACATTAAATGAAATACATACTACTGTGTGGGGTTTTTAAATGTTTTTGAAAGAAATTTCTTATGCTCACTATAAAATATTAAAATTTTAAATAACTGTTTTCTATTTTAAAGCTGCAATATGTAATATTCTTGCAGAAAAATATCCATAAACCACTGGGCCAGTGTCTCCATCATGCATTAATTAATTGCATGCCATTTATCAACACAGCTCATCAAGCATTTAATATGATATTCTAAAATCGATCTATCTTACTGCAGTGTCCAGAAAGTGTCTCACAGCAGCCGGCAAGTGAACGCACAGAGAAATGTCATAACATAATTTTCAACGCACTCAAATGTATCTAATATGATAAACAAAGCTGCGTTAGCTCATACTCATGACCGGAAAAGCGGAAGCGGCGGCTGTGGCATAATAAAAGTTCTAATGAGTTCTAAGAGTGTTGCGTTCGTCTCTCATTAGCAATCACTCCAGCGGCCTCGTTCAGCTCCCACAACACTTGGTCCTGCTCTGCTTCATACTACAGTAATATTAATAATCTCATCCATGAACATGATTTCTGCCTGCCTTTTCCACCGGCTGTGAGATGAAGGGCACACGTCCCAAGATTCCTTACTCAAACTTGGCATCATCCAGCTACGCCTTTGTTTTGAATAGGCGACCTCTAGCGGACGAAAAACTACATATCGCACCTTTAATATATTTCAAAATGTAATTTATTCCTGTGATGGCAAAGCATTATATACAAATCTAATATGCTGATTTGTTGCTTAAGAAACATTTTTTTTTATTATTAGTGTTGAAAACAGTTGTGCTGCTTAATATGTGTGGAAACCGTGATACTTGTTTTCAGGATACTTTGATGAATAGAAAGCTTAAAAGAACAGAATTTATTTGAAATTATTTGAAATCTTTTATAACAATGTAAAAGTCTGTACTTTTAATTTTGATTGATTTAATGCATTTTTGCTGAACAAAAGTTACTTTGCTGAAGAAAAAACAACAACCTTACCTTAAACTTTTGAACGATAGTGTAAATAGTTACTGCACCCTTATAACAAATTGCTTGTGATGTTCCTTACTTGTAAGTCACTTTGGATAAAAGTGTCTGCTACATGAATAAATGTAAAATATAAATAAATGAAATGAAAATGTAAATAAAATAAATGAAGTTTGACTGGACTAAGCGAGAGATATCAAATCCATGCTCGCCCTGCAAGAACTGTAACAAATCAAGTTAAATAAGTTTCATCCTGAGGTGATAGCAATGCCTACTGAATGTTTGGTCCTTCCAGTGACATAGCACCAAGGATGAAAGTCAATCTTCACACTCTCCTTCGAAATGGAGACGAAAAGCGACAGCCAACAAAATAATTAACGCCTCTGTTGTGATCCATCATGTCACCCATATCCGTCAATTACTTGTGAGCACATCTGTTTTGCCCCACTGCTTAAAAGAACATCTTGATCCGTTGTGGTCTGATTTAGGGCCAGGATTAAAGCTTGAGTTTGGCAGATTTTTCATTTGCCAAGCTGGCCATGTAAAATGCTTCATTATAGATACATTTTATGCATATAGATTAACTTATAGATTCTTCCACAAATGTGTACAACTTTGAACCTGGCTCACCATATCAGATTTTAGAGTCATTAGTATAATTTTTATATTGTCTTTATCAGTGGTCGCCAATCACTCACCCGGTTTTAAGGTTGTCGATGGCCTCTTCCACTCCTCTCTGATTGTTACGCACCATGTACTGATGCATGCTGGGGTAATTGCTCCGTATATTCTCCTCTGTACTCCCGTTTGGGACAGTGCCGAATCGTAAGGGAGGATACTGCTCTGTGGGATGTTGAAACTGAAAACAAAAGTGGGAGATACTTCATTAGGTTTCTGAAATATGAGAATACAGTTTAGGCCTCTGAATTTCCGTTAATTAATCATTTGGCTAACTATGATGGGAAACCCAAGGGGGCGGGGGAGATGCTCTAACGGGGGTTTAAAAGAATGAAAATCGAATCATTGTTTCATAGGCCGATGATTTATTTGCATAATTTGTCCCTAACTCCTCCACACAAACAAACGTCTGGTTCATCTTCAAGTGAGACCAGTTTAAAAAGATTAATAGTGTTTGACCATATTACAGTGATGTCAGTTATTGTTATAAATCACAATTTCAGCTTATACTAAAATTGGACGCACCAATATTAAAATTGTGACTCAATAATTTTAATTTTAAGGCTTAGCAACCAGTGTTAAACTATTTAAAAATGTTTTAATTAAACAAGGCGGAAGTAAAATAAAATATAAATTATAAATGACAAAATTAAACTTAAAGGATTAGTTCACTTTCAAATAAAAATTTCCTGATAATTTACTCACCCCCATGTCATCCAAGATGTCCATGTCCTTCTCTCTTCAGTCGAAAAGAAATTAAGGTTTTTGATGAAAACATTCCAGGATTTTTCTCCATATAGTGGACTTCAATGGCCTCCAAATGGTTAAAGGTCAAAAAAAATTAGTTTCATTGCAGCTTCAAAGCGTTCTACACGATCCCAGATGAGGAATAAGGGTCTTATCTAGAGAAACCATTGCTCAAAAATGGTCAAAGTTTGAACTAATTGTTATATACTTGCACTAGCATATTGTATATGACAATTTACTTCAAATTTTGACCTGTGGAGGGCAGTAATATACTTAGCAAGTGTAATACAATTACACTTGCTAAGTGTAATTGTATACAGTAATACACTTAGCTAGTTCAAGGTGAGCATTTATGGTTACAATGTATAAATTTATTATTTTTTTTTTAGAAAATGAGCAATGGTTTCTCTAGATAATGCCCTTATTTCTCATCTGGGATCGTGTAGAACGCTTTGAAGCTGCAATGAAACTGTAATTTTGACCTTGAACCGTTTGGAGGCCATTGAAGTCCACTATATGGAGAAAAATCCTGGAATGTTTTCATCAAAAACCTTAATTTCTTTTTGACCGAAGACAGAAACACATGGGGGTGAGTAAATTATCAGGCAATTTTAATCTGAAAGTGAACTAATCCTTTAAAGTAAACTTATTTCAGTTAGTTGCCAACTCAACAAGTACTAAAATGACTAAACTGAAAATATACATTTCACTTTAGTCATTTAATAAATTAATTAATAAATAAATAAATACTATAACAGTATATGAATAATACTAAAATAACACTGCTGATAACTGATAAATATTTGATTAATATCCTACATTGTTAAAACCAAACATTAATAACTAAAGAAAATATTTACTTGTAGTTGCTGCAAGTGAATTTATGCATCACAATATTAGGCATTACCATAATCTATTAATCCTTTGAACCTAAAACAATAATGCTTGTTGTATTCTACTCCGTGAGACCTTTCAAATGACATAACACATGACTATCTGAGCTGTATGATGTTTTTGACATATTACAGCACATAGTACTAAAAAAGTTTTTGATAAATGATGAAAACTTTTTTTTTTATTAGCAAACAACTCAGCACTACTAGGAGTTAATCAAATTGGCTACATGCATTGTAAAGCTCAGACTCTTAAAGGATTAGTTCACTTTAAAATGAAAATTAGCCCAAGCTTTACTCACCCTCAAGCCATTCTAGGTGTATATGACTTTCTTCTTTCTGATGAACACAATCAGAGAAATATTAATAAATATCCTGACGCATCCGAACTTTATAATGGCAGTGAACAGGGTTCATGATTATGAGCTGAAGAAAGTGCATCCATCCACATGCATCCATCATAAATGTGTACTCCACACGGCTCCGGTTAATAAAGTCCTTCTGAAGCGAATTGATGTGTTTGTGTAAAAAAAAAAAAAAAAAAAAAAATCCATATTTAACAAGTTATGAAGTAAAAAGACCGCCTTCCGCATTCAATGTACGAAGTAAGTGTAAACTCTTGCAGTTCAAAATGCTACGTCTTACGCTTTCCCTATTCAACTTATGGAAAAAGTGTAACAGACGCGACGCAGATTTAAACTTTCTTCTTAACTTGAATATGGAAGGTGGTCTGGCGGAAGCTAGATATTTAGAGGCATCAGGATATTTATTAATATATCTTAGATTGTGTTCATCAGAAAGACGAAAGTCATATATTCCTAAGATGGCTTGAGGGTGAGTTAAGCTTGGGCTAATTTTCATTTGAAAGTGAACTAATCCTTTAAGCTTTCAAATGACTCCTATCTTGTGTTGATCAAGGCAGTTGTTTTGAAAAATATTATGATTATTCTTTTCATAGGTAGGTGGCACCTGCGGGGGGTACACTCTATTTAAGAGGGAATACTCAGCATTGATAAGAGTTGATCAAAAAGGTTAGATGCGTTAAAACCCTGAGTTTGTAAGCTTTAAAATGATTCCTATTTTGTGTTACTCAATTGGATTATGAATTTTTGTGGGGGGGTTAAGGGATTAATATCCTTTAAGTATTTAATTAGTGCTATTCTTTGAATATTTAATCAGTGGTAAATGGTAATCTAAACTTTAAAACAGGCAGAAACAATTAAATATTCAATAGTGGCAGCTAAATTATGATGATTACAAATGATAAATAATTATACATTTAAAAACACCTCAATATAACAATTGTCTTATTTGCAAACAAGATTTATTACACAAATATAAAACATATCTAATCATACTTATTATTATTCAACGTAATAGCTAAAACAGGAAAATTTGTTACTAATTAAATAACTCCTATCACTGTCTACCTTCTTATCACTGAGGCCTGACACAGTGTCGATGTATTCTTCTTGGATCATGAAAGCAGCCAGGTTAGCAGTGTAGCTGGCTAGGAAGATGACAGCAAAGAAAGCCCAGACCAGCACCATTATCTTACTGGTGGTGCCTCTCGGGTTTTCCACCGGAACTGAGTTATTAAAAACCAGAGCCCATAGCAGCCAAATAGACTTCCCTATGGTGAACTTTGAACCTCCTGCCTCTGGGAGAAGAAAAACACAGGAAGGCCAAATGAGACATGTCTTGTTATGACATGCTGATAACAGGAAGTGTAAAGGGAGACAACAGTAAGACACATGAGGGAAGAAGATAGCTCGAGGTGAACTGTGGAACATGCTTACAATGATAATAACAATGTGTAAACAAGTAATTCATTGCTGATTGCGTTCAAGAAAGTGCCTAGAGCAAAACGTTAAAATATATAAACGACATACTCTTCCCGCTCTGTAAGCTTCGGTTATATCCAACAGGGCTGAAGAACTCGAATATGAAAACGGTCACAGCCACCACAGACAGGCACATGACGAACATCATCACCCACACAGCTGGGCTGTACGGCTCTACAATAGTGGAAAAAACAAAGAAACAAATGAATAGATGACATTCCAAACACATTACAGTTTTTTTTGGTTTGCTAAATGACAGTGGGCACAACTGGAGTCACATGTGCAAAACTCTAACTACAGTCTGCACAGCAGCAGTTCATGTGGACCAAACTCTAGTTCGTTTTTCATTGCTTGAACACAGTTTTCAAAACTCTACACACTTATCCCATGACTTTAACCACAACCTGCACAACACTGTGGATTTACAGCACTTTGTTCAAATGCTAACACACTGCTATCAAAACTGTGAACCACACATTCAAAACAGAATAGATTTCAGACTTGTGCCTTTCAAACATTGCAATTTCAGCTGAAAGGCTAAGCAGGTGTCTTTTTTTAGACTTGTTAGTGAACACACACACATATATATATATTTATGTAACTCATTACTGTAATTCCGTAAATTAATACAGACTATTGAAGCAAACTGCTAATTTTCATTTACCTTAAAGAATTATGTTCTAAACATTTAAATATATCATGTGAAAGAATGTCACTCTTTTCTTTGAAGAAAATATTACTTTGTATGAAGTCACTGAAATTGTTCAAACTGTAAAGATGAAAAGTTTGTATTTTCTGTGTTGGTGTTTGATGCTAGTGTTTTTACTCTCAGTGTGTTCTGAGTGACAGTGTGTGTTATCTCAGTGAGGGTTGTGCACAGTGTTTGGCTGCACTGAGCCTGTTTTGAGTCATGTGTTAACTGTTTAGCTCAGGTGACTGTTGGTAGTGCAGACTGTAGTTAGAGTTTTGCACATGTAGCTCCAGTTGTGCTCACTGTCGTTTAGCAATCGAAAAAAACTGTAAAGTGGTCATATCATATTTTCCTCAGAGCTCCATTTATAAAGTTAGCACATTTTTTTTTTTTATCTTGTGCCAAAAAGTCTATAGCAGGGGTTGGCACATGTGGATAATGACTGGCATGTGACAATAGCTAAAGAGATGTATGTATTTAAATTTAAATAAAGTCCCTCAAACTTGCAAGCGGACATACCACAACCTTTTGAGGTAATCATTCCTCATAGTCACACAGCTTGCTTTAAGTTAGGTGCTATAAATACTATTTAAGTGTGACATTTTAACTGACAATCCATTCGCGTCAATGAAGGGGCATTCTTCTGTGATTACCCCTCCGTGTGATCAATGTTTAGGAATAATAGCATATATCATATTTTGAAATTTTCAGCTATTTTTGTGGGGATCCTTCAGAATTAATTTGCAGAGCAGTAGGTGTTACACAAAACCAGGAACGACATAAGAGTTGATGAACTTTCTCACATATTACCGTTCTTCTTGTTTAGGAATAATAGTATATATCATATTTTCTCCTTTTTATCACACCAAAACTTCTAATCACCCAATTATGGAAGCTTGTTTCTGCCCTGGAATAAAAAATAAAAAAGGTCACTGTGACTGTCTATCTCACAATTCTTACTTTTTTCCCTCACAATTGCGAGTTTACATCTTGCAATTCTTACTTTTTTCTCAGAATTGCATGTTATAAAGTCAGAATTCCAAGTTATAAAGTCAAAATTGTGATATAAAGTTTCAATTGCGAGTTCTAAATTTAGAATTGCGAATTATAAGGTCAGAATTGCGTGATATAAAGCCACAACTGCATGTTATAAAGTCAGAATTGCGTGATACAAAGCCACAACTGCATGTTATAAAGTCAGAATTGCGTGATATGAAGTAGCAACTGCATGTTATAAAGTCAAAATTGTGTGATATAGTCTCATTTGCGAGTTCTAAAGACAGAATTGCATAATATAAAGTCACAATTGCGAGTTCTAAAGTCAGAATCGCATGATATAAAGTCGCAATTGCATGTTATAAAGTCAGAATTGCATGATAAAGTCAGAATTGCAAGTTATAAAGTCAAAATTGTGTGATATAAAGTCTCAGTTGCGAGTTCTAAACTTAGAATTGCGAGTTCTAAAGTCAGAATTGTGTGATATAAAGTCAGAATTGCAAGTTATAAAGTCAGAATTGTGATATAAAGTCGCAATTGCATGTTATAAAGTCAAAATTGTATGATATAAAGTCACAATTGCGAGTTATAAAGTCACAATTGCAAGTTATAAAGTCAAAATTGTGTGATATAAAGTCTCAGTTGCGAGTTCTAAAGTTAGAATTGCGAGTTCTAAAGTCAGAAGTGTGTGATATAAAGTCACAATTGTGAGTTCAAAAGTCAGAATTGCGTGATATAAAGTCTCAATTGCGAGTTCTAAAGTCAGAACTGTGTGATATAAAGTCGCAATTGCGAGTTATAAAGTAGAACTGCGTGATGTAAAGTCTCAATTGCGAGTTCTAAAGTCAGAATTGCGTGATATAAAGTCGCAATTGCGAGTTCTAAAGTCAGAATTGCGTGATATAATCGCAATTGCGAGTTCTAAAGTCAGAATTGCGTGATATAAAGTCGCAATTGCGAGTTCTAAAGTCAGAATTGCGTGATATAATCGCAATTGCGAGTTCTAAAGTCAGAATTGCGTGATATAAAGTCGCAATTGCGAGTTCTAAAGTCAGAATTGCGTGATATAATCGCAATTGCGAGTTCTAAAGTCAGAATTGCGTGATATAAAGTCGCAATTGCGAGTTATAAAGTAGGACTGCGTGATGTAAAGTCTCAATTGTGAGTTCTAAAGTCAGAAATGCGTGATATAAAGTCGCAATTGCGAGTTATAAAGTAGGACTGCGTGATATGTCTCAATTGCGAGTTCTAAAGTCAGAAATGCGTGATATAAAGTCTCAATTGCGAGTTCTAAAGTCAGAAATGCGTGATATAAAGTCTCAATTGCGAGTTCTAAAGTCAGAATTGCGTGATATAAAGTCGCAATTGCGAGTTCTAAAGTCAGAATTGCGTGATGTAAAGTAGCAATTGCATGTTATAAAGTCAGAATTGCGAGTTCTAAAGTCAGAATTGCGTGATGTAAAGTCTCAATTGCGAGTTCTAAAGTGAGAACTGCGTGATATAAAGTCTCAATTGCGAGTTCTAAAGTCAGAATTGCGTGATATAAAGTCTCAATTGCGAGTTCTAAAGTGAGAACTGCGTGATATAAAGTCTCAATTGTGAGTTCTAAAGTCAGAATTGCGCGATATAGTCGCAATTGCGAGTTATAAAGTCAGAATTGCGTGATGTAAAGTAGCAATTGCATGTTATAAAGTCAGAATTGCGCGATATAAAGTCGCAATTGCGAGTTATAAAGTCAGAATTGCATGATGTAAAGTAGCAATGCATGTTATAAAGTCAGAATTGCATTATATTAAGTCGCAATTGCGAGTTCTAAAGTCAGAATTGCTCGATATAAAGTCTCAATTGCGAGTTCTAAAGTCAGAACTGCGTGATATAAAGTCGCAATTGCGAGTTCTAAAGTCAGAATTGCGTGATATAAAGTCGCAATTGCGAGTTCTAAAGTCAGAACTGCGTGATATAAAGTCGCAATTGCGAGTTCTAAAGTCAGAATTGCGTGATATAAAGTCGCAATTGCGAGTTCTAAAGTCAGAACTGCGTGATATAAAGTCGCAATTGCGAGTTCTAAAGTCAGAATTGCGTGATGTAAAGTAGCAATTGTATGTTATAAAGTCAGAATTGCGTGATATAAAGTCTCAATTGCGAGTTCTAAAGTCAGAATTGCGTGATATAAAGTCTCAATTGCGAGTTCTAAAGTCAGAACTGCGTGATATAAAGTCGCAATTGCGAGTTCTAAAGTCAGAATTGCGTGATGTAAAGTAGCAATTGTATGTTATAAAGTCAGAATTGCGTGATATAAAGTCTCAATTGCGAGTTCTAAAGTCAGAATTGCGTGATGTAAAGTCTCAATTGCGAGTTCTAAAGTCAGAATTGCTCGATATAAAGTCTCAATTGCGAGTTCTAAAGTCAGAACTGCGTGATATAAAGTCGCAATTGCGAGTTCTAAAGTCAGAATTGCGTGATATAAAGTCGCAATTGCGAGTTCTAAAGTCAGAACTGCGTGATATAAAGTCTCAATTGCGAGTTCTAAAGTCAGAATTGCGTGATGTAAAGTAGCAATTGTATGTTATAAAGTCAGAATTGCGTGATATAAAGTCTCAATTGCGAGTTCTAAAGTCAGAATTGCGTGATATAAAGTCTCAATTGCGAGTTCTAAAGTCAGAATTGCGTGATATAAAGTCTCAATTGCGAGTTCTAAAGTCAGAATTGCGTGATATAAAGTCAGAATTGCGTGATATAAAGACGCAATTGCGAGTTATAAAGTCAGAATTGCAAGATATATAAACTCGCAAGTGTGAGAAAAAAAGTCAGAAATGTGAGATAAAAAGTCGCAATTATCTTTAAAATGTTTTTATTCCGTGGCTTCCATACCCAATTGATGTCAATGACATGTCAATGACATGTTGATGCATTTATCTGTATACATGAGTCATTTTTGCTGTTTAGATTTAATAAATGCTCTTTTTAAACTATGAAGGAAGTTTATAGTATGTTTTTAACTAAAAAAAAATCAAGGAAAATTTGACTCCTTATGCCAGCTTAACATTTAAAAAAATGTTCATTGTTAGGGAGAAGCCAAGTTGGTTTGCAAAATACAAGATTATTTAAAGATTTATAAACATCCGTTAAACACTCATTTGGCAGTGTGCATAAAAAGTTGAAAGACAACCAGCAAAAAATGTTTCATGTAAAAAAAAAAACAAAAAAAAAACAATAATTGTAAATCTACAACATTTAATATAAACATAATATAACACTAAATCCGAAGTAATATTAAGTCTGTGGCTCAACTGGTAGAGCACGATGTTGGCAAAACCAAGTTCAAGGGTTTGATTCCCAAGGAAACAGATACATGTCTGCCAAATGCCTGAATTTAATAATGATGATTCTTCCTACTTCCTTACCGAGGAAAGCAGATGGTGACACAGTGCCGTTGCTACGAGAGACCATGACACTGATGCCAGTCTCCACAAACGGAACAGAGAACTCCACAACCTCTGACCTCTCCTCATTAATAGTCAGGGAGCCGATCGCCATGTCGGCCCGCTTGGACACCACCTGGTGGGGAAAGAGGCTAATAACATTACGAACAGAGAAAGTGAATTAAAAAAGTGAATAGGTTTGTCAAGATACTGTAGTAACTAACTTTTATTATTTGAATGTTGCTTAGTTTGGACATTTAAAAAAGTTCAATTATATGTTTATAATTTATATTCAAGAACATTAGCGTGCATATTAAGCCTGATGCTTCATCAGTGACAATTCAAGAAAAAAAACCTTCTGCACCTGAATTCAGTGGACTTTGTGACAATAAAATCAAGATCAACAAATAGTCGAGAGATAAAATGAGGGCCTGACCTCCCCGACCATTCCATTCCACTCTCCATCTATGTTCTTTCCATGCCTGCCATTGGTCACCAGATAGAGGTCATAGGTGAAGCCCACTATTTTAGCCAGGCGCTTGAGAACATCAATACAGAAGCCTTTGCAGCAGTGCTTCATGGATTGAATGCCCTCAACAACCATGCTGTAATTGAAAAGAAGAAGAAGAGAAAGACATAGAAAAGGAAAAAGAAACAGAAAGGGGACAGTGACAAAAGAAAGATATAATGTAGAGAAACCAAGTAAAAGAAACTAAATGAACATCCCTGCTTAGAATTCAGTGCTTTGTCACCTAAGGCAAACACACATAATCTGGGGTCTATCAGCATAAAGCATAAGATTCTTAAATGAAATTGTCTGCTGTTTTATAAACCAGCACAGGAGTTGTGATCAAATAGAAAAAGATTATTATTTATCTAAATACTGTATGTCATATTTCACCCGAAAATATAATACAAAAAAATATTTAAATGTTTTTGAGATTTTAGCCTTTTGAGTAAAATATCTAAGTTATGTTGAAAAAAATGAAATCTGTTGAAATCTTAATTATGTCAGATAACACTTAAGCAAAACATGGTCAGGTCAAAGTGTCTGAATAATTTTTGGTTCCACTGTATGAAGAATTTTTGTGTATAATATGTCACAGTTTACTTTATTTTGCTATCCTCACTTACATAAATGAACTAAAGTGTCCTGCAGCCACTAGCAAAAATATATCAAAAATATAAAAAATGTCTGAATAATTTTTGGTTTGACTGTGTGTGTGTGTTTTTTATATATATATATATATATATATATATATATATATATATATATATATATATATATATATATATATATATATATATATATATATATATATATATATATATATATATATATATATATATATATTTATATATTATAATATATATATATATATATATATATATATATATATATATATATATATATATATATATATATATATATAATTTTTTTTCCTTTTTTTTTTTTTTTTTTTTTTTTTTACATGATATTTTCATAATTAAGCATATGTACCCCCACAGATTCTCAATACCGGAATGCAAAAAAGTCTTGTTCTCATTTCTGCAAAAAATGAGAACGAGACTTTTTTGCATTCCGGTATTGAGTATCTGGGGGTAAATAGGCTTAATTATAATGAAAATGTCATATAAAAAAATCTTAATGTTCCTAAACAAGGCTTCATTTCCTTCATGAAAAATTTAGTTGGCTAAACAAAATCATAATCTAATTAAAATCTAATTTCCAATACCTTTCTTTTAATTTTGAGGTGAAATATGATCTGGGCGTGCTTTTGACAGTTTTTGTGTGATTCACCCAGGCACTGTATATGCTAGACCAGGAAGAATTTGGAGAAATTCTCCATTTAAATAAGGTAAATGAAGTAAAGTGCTCTAACAAAGAACAATCATTGATCAACCTCTTCCATTTCTACGTGAATTTCTAATTTATTTAAATTCCATCAGTGCTAGTGACAGGACGGGGAATTAATGCCCCTGGGGTAATGTGAATGTAATTTGTAACATCTGCATATTCACTGCCACATTTGCTAAAGTGATAACCCCAAAGGTTTAACATTTCTAGTCTAGAAATCCACAGACTGAACCTTGACCTGGTGTTGAGTGGCAGACGGCATGGAACAGAGTCTCTGATGCAGGAGCCTGTTCCAGGATCAGCAGGCTCTACGATGACAAATGGCCTCTCCTCCAAAGTAACCACTCGCAAGTGCTGGGAATCATCAAGAGGTTTGAGGAAGGGGCCGTACCGGGACCAGGGCGGGTAACGCAGACGCAACACTCCATTCTCCCACCAACCTACCTACAGCAATAGCAAGATGCCATTAAAATGGTACAAACACGTTTCTGAGACCTCAGACAGATGCAAAATAATTCATAATGGTGCTTTGATGAAGTTAAATATGATTGGTGTTGGCAGGGCCTTTCTGTCTGTTTCCTATCTGGCATTCTTTAAATTGTTAGGGTAGTCCCGACTTTATGAAGTTAGATGCTTGAAGCTACAGAACATATAAAATGCCTGTCATCCTAGTGACAGCTATTTTACCTTTTAACACGTAAACCCAAATCTTTCAAAGTGACTGCAGCATGACACCTTTGTAAGTTCACATGATTCCCAATCTCAAGTGCAAACCATCTGTCAGTGAACATGGCAATTAAATGTAAAAAAAAAGACCTTTGTTCTATAGTATCTCAACAATGAAAGATTTACTGTTTCTACAGCTCCCTTGGTAGTTCTGAAACCAGCCTTTTCAAACTGTCAAAAAGTGCATGAATAACCAATACCAAAAACGTTCCTGCAAAAATCTATTATTTCCTATGACTTATTGACATCTGCCAGGAAAATGCTGTATGTGCAATCATTAGCAATTGCCACTCAATTGCATTCAAGTGCACTGGCCTGTAAACCATTTCGCTTTTGAGAGTAATTTAAAATAACTGATAAGTTATTGGAAAAACAGGAACATTGTGAATTATACAGTAAAACATAAATAAGCATATGAACTTTTTTTTTTTTTCACCATGAATTTAAAGTTTTTAATATGGGAGAGAGAGAAATTACAAACTCAGTGTACAGTAGGTTGATAATTTTTCTGCATGATATGTAGAAGTATATGTACTGAAAGTACTGAATATGAAAATTACTGGTCAGTACTGTCATGTACAAGGTATAAAATAATGTAATAAAACAATGATAATGATAGTTATGTTTATAAACATAATTTTCTCATTCTTTTTCAATGCTTTAAAAATTGCAGTTCCAATGAAAAAAAGCACCATAGTGACCTTGACTTACTTGATTTGCTTTGCTTTGCACAAAATGTATTGTAATATAATGTGAATGTGCATATATTTATTCTTTGATGTACTTCCGTCCCTTCTCTATGCGACATGGTTCATTTCAAATGCATTCTTCACATTTCAATTATATTGCATTTAAATGGCATGGCAAAATGTGAACTCACTTGGGAGCTGCATTTAAAACAGTTCAGTGATAACCATGAATATCTAAACACATTTAAGCATACTAATGGCTCCACCCCTACCTCCTCCCAGCCTCTTCCTGCAGTGTAGGAGATAACATCCAGGAGCGGATTTGCTAGATAACCGTCATTATTAAAGGAATAGTCCCGTCCAGATAGAGTTATGTTACTGAAGAACCTGCAGGAGGAGAAGAGGAAAAAAGAGAAGGGTGATAAAGGAGGAGTCTGAGTGAAAGTGATAAAGAGAAGGAGAGAGAGCAGTGAGAGATAAAGAGTGATAGATGGGAGTTCCATTAGTCACCTCTCCACTTGGGGTGGTGTGTGTGATTTGTGCTGAATGCTTATGGGACTCTAAAGCAAACCTTCTCTGCTGAACATTAAACAGAAATGACAACACTGAATCTCAATGAACATAAAAAAGAATTTGATTTACATAATGACGGAAAACTGAAGGTACAACTGCTTAACCAAATGAATGAATCAATTAATTAATACAGAGTAAAATAGTAACAAAAAAAAAAAGGTTACAAAACTAAAGGAAAAAAGTAAAGCTAAATGAATGAATGAATGGCTACAGTGAATAAATACATATATATATTAAAAGTAATGAAAAAAGTAACTAATTGCATTACTTTGCAAGTTTGCATAATATTGAATATTTGAATTTGATCGTCGATAGACAGATAGACGGATGGATAGTTGGATGGATGGATGGATGGATGGATAGACGGATGGATGGATGGATAGATGAATAGATGGATGGATAGACGAATAGATGGATGGATGGATGGATGGATGGATGGACGGACGGCAAGTTCAGCAGCATAGACATTAAAGTGAGATTAAATACATATAGTATATCTGTGTTATTTAAAATATCTAATTATTGCAGGTTTGCATAATATTCAGAGTTTGCATTTTACAGTTTTTATTCTTTGTGAGAAATACTAAAGAAGTTTTTTATCCAAGTGAGATGAGTAACATTTATTTTAGTCAACAACTACAATAACCATCATGTTCACACAGCGCACACAACGCCTCTGCACGGTACTCCCGATTTCTATCAACATGGAGTCAGGAGAGGTGTCAGTCAATAAATGGGAAAACTGAGTTACTTGCATTACTTATTTGAAAATGTAACTGAGACATTTTGTTGTAAATTTAAAAGTAATGCATCACTTTACTCATTATTTAAAAAAAAGTAATCTGATTACGTAACCGGTGTGCCTTGTAATGCGTTACCTCCAACAATTCCTAACTCTAATGGATTCATGGAATAAAATTATTGAAAAATGTATTCATACTAGGGCTGCCCACTAATAGTCGATTAACCGTTAATCGACAGGAAGAGGCTAAGTCGACCAAAATTTTATTAGTTGGTTAGTCACAGAAAAAAAAACCTCCACAGGAAGTGGCGAAGTCATGCAGTTTGTGACAGACAGGAAATCCAAAGTTAACCTATCATTCACCAAACTCAAATATGGATTATAGTTTGAAACATGTAAATAGTAGCAATTTTACATGGCCGCTCTCTGACGTTAACCAAGAAAAATGTGTGCTAATATCTGCCGCATTCAAGAGTTTGTGCGACGTGTGGAAGAGGAATAGTAGCACTCTTACTGCATGACAGTTAACTTAATAAAGAGGCACCGGTAAGATTACTTGCATTTAACTTAAAATACTCTGTCATTTTTGGTCATATATATAAGAGTAATATCATTCAAAACTGTAAAGGGTTGGGTTGGGGTGTAATGATTCTCGATGCATCGATTACAAATCCTGACGATGCATATGCATCGATCTTAAAACATGTTTTTTGAATCATGAATCGTTAATTTCAGTCAATAATCGATGTCAAACGCTAAGAATTGGATTAATCGGATTCGATAGCGATACAGTACTTTAAAATATATAAACATTAAATTACTACATGCGCAGATACGTGCTGCACTCTTTACTGCCTTTCACAGGATCGTGTTCTTGTCCACAGCTCACGTTGATACATTTTTGAGCAGCCCATGTTTGAGCTTTCCTCAGGACAGTTATTCACATGAGCAGATGTCTCTATCGAGACAGCAATAATCCTGAGACAAACCGATCAATAATCGATAGAGCTGCCAAGTGGTCACTACTGTTGAAATAAAACACTTTCATTGCGTGGGAACGTCACCATTATTTTCTAAAAAGATTAAATACTCAAGTTTTATGGAAATGGGTCATGCCATTGACATTACCTGAGCAGTTGAAGTAAAACCCCGCTTATTCAAGGGTGCGCATTTATTGCATGGAAGGAGCAAACACTTAATGTGAGTGTCTAAATAGTTCCAATGAATGATAAATGAAATGAAACATAATAATTTTACAGTGAATGTATGAAGGAAACTGCTGAAATAACTACATTAACAACACTGAAATAAGAGCGCGTGGTTTATCAATCAGATGCGTGTTACAGTTGTGATTGTCAGTATAGCAACAGTAGACGCCCAGCGCATTTTCTTTCAGAATCATTGTAAGAATCATTGCTCCGTATAAAGAGAACAAAGAGGGCTTTTTTTACTATTCCGTGAAAAAAAAGATAGTTTAGGATTAGTTGGGAAAGTGCACGATATTCTAGGGTAGTCTCTCCATGTAAGCGTATGTTTGATGTACCTGGAACATGGACAAAAGGTTGTTTCTTTTTTGGCCTTACCCTGACCCCCTGAAAGTTGCTGTGTAATTTGCACCCTGACTAAGACACATTGGGGGAAACATTTCAATAACCCTGTGAATGCATATAAAAATGCAGAATCGAATCGCATCGAATTTTAATGTGAATCGTATCGAATCGTTCTGAATTTGCAAAAATCGTTCTTGAATCGATTCAAACGCCTATGAATCGTGAATCGAAACGATTCACTGTTTACCCAAAGATTCACAGCCCTAGGTCAGGGTTGTGTACACTCACAATAAAAACGTTGTTCCTTGGAATGGGGTGCGCTTTCTGCCTTCTCGGTCTCTGTAAGCGCGTCAAAAAATAAACCAAAACTCAGGGTATACCTGCCTCACAGACATGAGAAATATAGCTATAGAAAGCTTGAAATGTCAAGTGATTTTCAACAAATTCAAGTGGAAAACAAATATTCTCAGATTATGTAATCTGTATAAAAAAAACGTGCATATAGATGTGTCCACTACTGCGGAGATGACAAGTCAGCATCTTCGACTTCATCTCTGTAGCCGAAAACACAAAAAACATTATCAATAAATTATTTAAATGTTTAGACCATCTCCTTGCTGTTTTTCACGACACATATCATTATCATTACTTTTGCCAGTGCACTGTGTCAAGCTTTATGTGTGCTTTTGAGCACTGATTAGGCCATGTATTATATAAAGGCTCATTATTCTGATTTATATGGCTTATTAATATACAAAAGCGATTAGTCAACTAATCGATTAAATGAAGTCGACTACAAAAATCTTTAGTTGAGGGAAGCCCTAATTTATACTTATTGCTATTTTTATGGAGACAAAATTGGATGGATGGATGTATGGATGTATGGATGGAAAAAACATGGGTAACAAAGGATAAACAGAGGAATGATCCCTTCACAGAGGAATGAATCGATGAATCTTAAAAAGAGGAACTCAGTGGATGGAGGATGAATGACATGCCCTAAAGCACTGCAGCCACAGCTCCGACTGCACTTTTATCACACTTCCAGATCAGCGGCAGG
Organism: Chanodichthys erythropterus; assembly: GCF_024489055.1. Lineage (NCBI taxonomy): Eukaryota > Metazoa > Chordata > Actinopteri > Cypriniformes > Xenocyprididae > Chanodichthys > Chanodichthys erythropterus. Next base: position 4,448,747 of record NC_090235.1, on the reverse strand, counting down.
ACATGGCAGTCATCTCGCCAGTGGCTTGTTTTCAATATTCAGTGTTTGGAGCTCTTAGAATGCTGCCGAGATGCTCTTGTTAGTCTCCATGACAACTAGGAGCATGAGAGTAGCACTGAAATTCTGGAACAGAGGGACGTGAAACGCGAACATCACAACAGAGTATCTTTCTCCCCTCCGCATGTGTAAACTACATCTCTCATCAAGCATTTGTCAGCAGTTTTCTTTTTACTGGTGACGCGGTAATGGCCAGAGAAAAAGACTCTTTCAACCAGCTCGTTTTTCTTTTTTTTTTATTTCAGCCCGTCATTGCACGGGACGCTCGGCTCGTTTTTATGAGACATGTCTCATAAGTCTTTCCACTTCTGTCTTTGGGAGAAATTGCATTTGATATCTAATCCATAATTTATGACAGGCTCTATATAAGAGATTATGTTCATTTCAAAGCGTTGGTCGCAATGACGGCTACGGCCCGCTTCTGGTTTAATGCCCCATTTAATAGAATGTGAGCGGTATTGCTTAGCCAAACTTCAATCCTCCGTCTTGAAATGGCACACTAAACACTTTTTGGAATACGGAATGAAGATTATGAATGACACTGCTCATTTTTCATGGCACATTTTTTTTCTCCATGCACACTCAGATCTGGCACAAGGGAATCATAATCGAGTTTACAAATCACTCTCAAACTTCTTCGATCAGTCACACACGATATCTGCTTTGGATCGGCAATTAAAGAAAACGTCCGATCCAGTGTAATTAATTTATCTCGCACTCATTTCGAGAGTCCAATGGAGAGCGTGGCAATCTTAACAACCTCGAGTCTGCGATGCCAGCACTCACACTTTCCTCGTTCCCTCGCTCTAGACCCCTGCAAGGTTGTCATAGCGACACAGCCATTGACATTACATGTGTTCCGCTAATGCCTTACATTGTGGGGTGAACAAACAACCTAAAGCACAGCACGTAGCGGAATACAGATGTCACTTGTGTCATCACAATGAAGACGAGAAAGAGAGAGGCAGGAAAAAGAGAGCGTGAGCCTGACACAAAATGGAAACGTAGCAGTGATGTACTGTCATACAGAATGTGAAATGAAAAAGCCTGGAGACACAAGGAAGAGGAAGCAGGGGGGGAAAGTGTGAGGCGCACGCATGCTAGGACAGGATAAGGAGAAATGTGGAATGTTTAAAAATCACAGGGGTGTTTAAACATCTGAAACATTTGAGGGGTTTTAATGTGTCCATTAAAGCGGCATTAGTATGGTGATGAGCAGAAGCACTGCCCTCTGCAGCTGTGTGTGTGTGTGTGTGTGTGTGTGTGTGTGTGTGTGTGTGTGTGTGTGTGTGTGTGTGTGTGTGTGTGTGTGTGTGTGTGTGTGTGTGTGTGTGTGTGTGTGTGTGTGTGTGTGTGTGTGTTTGAAAGAGAGAGTTTTCAAAGCAGTTTTAATGTGGCTGTATACATTGGCAATGTGGTTACCCTATGAGTGAAAGTCATAAAAGAGAGAGGCTATTCCAAAGCATAGTGAGACCTAGACAGGATTTTTTGGGATCATGGGCAGGTTCAAAAGTTAATTTTGAAAAGACCAAAAATGCTGTCTATGAAGGAATGTTCAAGCTTACCTGTGATGCCTAAAACTGCTTACTAGGCACATTTAAAGGGTTAGTTCACCCAAAAATCATGTCGTTCCACACCCGTAAGACCTTCGTTAATCTTCGGAACACAAATTAAGATATTTTATGATGAAATCCAATGGCTAAGTGAGGCCTCCATAGCCAGCAATAACATTTCCTCTCTCAAGATCCATTAATGTACTAAAAACATATTTAAATCAGTTCATGTGAGTACAGTGTTTCAATATTAATATTATAAAGATATGTTTTTAGTACATTAATGGATCTTGAGAGAGGTCATTGTCATTGTTCCCTATGCAGGCCTCACTGAGTCATCGGATTTCAACAAAGATATCTTAATTTGTGTTCCGAAGATGAACGAAGGTCTTATGCTGTGTTCACACCAGACGCGACTTGCGCGAATAAATCGCGCTATTCGCGCGTAGTTGGACGCTTGAACATTTTGAGTTTACTCGCTTCATTCGCGCGTGAAAATCCCTTCACAACAGACGCGAATTCGCGTCATGAGAGGGGCTCTCCGCGCTTCAAGATGTGTCCCAGACTCTCCAACTGCTTTCTGCACACTTCCTCTGAATAAACACAACTTGTCAATAATTGTAAATTACAACGAATAAGCTCAATTGGTCGTCTTTAGTTGGCTTGTAGTCTTAATATGTATGTATATATATATATGTATATATAGCTCAAATTGAGTAAAGACCGTTTTTTACAACTTATCAGATTGTCCGACCTCCTCACTCACTTTCTTTCAAACACGATCCTTTTTATTTCTGTTGCTATAAATGTATGAAGATGTACAGCGACGATGATTTTGTCCTCCGTTGTTGTTTCGAATTTCTGCCTCAGCTCGCTACGTCACGTCACTACTAGAGCAAGCTCCTGATTGGTTAACGCGCCGCGTCATTCGCGCAGCTTCATTCGCGCGAATCGCGCCGCAGGATGTCAATTCGCGTCTTTGCATTGACTTAACATGTAAATCACTCGCGCTTACCGCTTCATTCGCGTCCGGTGTGAACGCACCATTACGGGTGTGGAACGGCATGAGGGTGAGTAATAAATGACAGAATTTTAATTTTTGGGTGAACTAACCCTTTAACATGCCTATGATGCCTAAAAGGGTATACTTTGGTTTTTTACACATACGCTAGCGTACACACAGTTGAACACACAGCTTTGCAAAGTATACTTCACTATATTTTGCAAGCACTATACTTTTTAAGTATACTATACACAGGCGTTTGACGCATTCAGATTTGAGCAATGTCTTGCCATGAGTTGCAACCCATATAAATATATTTGTATTCTTTCATGCTAGAGTTGTACAAATGAGGGTACTTTCTAACCTCTTCGCACAATCTGTCGTATATATAGGCCTCCGTTGTTGCTGTAGCAGTCTGTTCTGTTTTTTGCAGGATTTCTTCGACTACCTTGTGAATCGATGCCCCCAGGGCAAGACATCCATACCTTGTGGATAAACTAATTACTGCAACAAAAAAAAAACAAACAAACAAAAAAAATTTAAATGCGCATGTGCGACCTGTGCATACAAGTATGCGTGGTAACAAAAATCCAGTAGTGCACGTACTCTGCTGATGATGGAATTCACGTGACACGCACGGTACGCTAACCCTCACATACACATAAAAAGTGAAGTATACTTTGAGCTTTAGGGTTATTTAGGGCTATCTACACAAGAATGTTCTAAGGGGCCATTCACACAGAATGCGTTTTTGCATTTACAAATGAGACGCAAGGCAGTGCAATTTTTATTAACCTCCTTTCCTTTAACCTCTTTTCTTATTAAAATATGCTGCAAAAGATGCAAGACATAAGCGCAATGGTCAATCAAGTCTGTCTAGTATATTTTTATAAAGGAAAACAGTGAATGTCCAAAATGAACATCTAAGAATGTTCGAAACACCTACAGTGCTGCTTGAAAGTTTGTGAACCCCTTGCAGAATCTGGGAAAATGATTTGAACAAAATAAGAGGGATCATACAATATGCATGTTATTTTTTATTTAGTACAGTCCTGAGTAAAATATTTTATATAAAAAATGTTTACATATGGTCCACAAAACAAAAAAATTGAATTTATAAAAATGACCCGCTCAAAATTTTGTGAACCCTTGATTCGTGTGGTTACCTGGATAATCTATGACCTTTTTTTTTTTTTTTTTTTTTTTTGTGATGGTTGTTCATGAGTCCCTTGTTTGTCCTGAGCAGTTAAACTGCCCAATATTCTTCAGAAAAATCCTCCAGGTCCTGAAAATTCTTCAGTTTTCCAGCATCTTTTGCATATTTGATCCCTTTCCAGCAGTGATTGTATGATTCTCAGATCCATCTTTTCACACCGAGGGCAACTGAGGGACTCAAACATAACTATTAAAAAAGGTTTAAACATTCAATGATGCTCCAGAAGGAAACACAATGCATTAAGAGTCAGGGGAGAAAACTTTTGAACAAGATAAAGATGTCCAAATTTTTTCTTATTTTGTTTAAATATCTTTTTTTTTTTTTTTTTTCATTTTGTACTGCCCTTCGACAGCAACAGAAGACACTTCAATGTTTGCCAGGCTCTTAATGAATCGTGTCTCCTTCTGGAGCATCACTGAATGTTTGAACCTTTTTTAATAGTTATGTTTTGAGTCTACCTTCCCGAAGATCTCCCAAATCTTTCGTACCGTTTGAGGGTGGAGCATCCACTCATCTGAGGGGACATTGCTCCACGATAGCATGTCTGCCCCAAGGTTCGACTTGCCAGGAATGTGTGTCGCTCTGAGCGACTGCAACCTGGGCGTTGCCCATTCGAGGAGGTGCTTTGTCAGGGCGCAAAGGCGGCTGGACGAAAGGCCTCCTTGGTGGTTTATATATGACACGACCGTCATGCTGTCCGACTGGACTAGGACGTGGTGTCCTTTCAGGAACGCCTGAAAAGAGTTCAGGGCATGCTCTACTGCCAGCATCTCGAGGCAGTTGATGTGCAGATGGCTCTGCTCGCGAGTCCACGAGCCAAAGGCTGGTCTGCCCTCGAAAACGGCGCCCCAACCCGTGTTGGAGGCGTCCGTTGAAAGCACCTTCCTTCTCGTAACCGCCTGAAGGGGGACTTCATGCTTGAACCAGCTGGGGTTCGTCTAAGGTCTCAGGGCTGTAACGCAGGCCTGATTGACCCTGATAAGGAAGCGGCCGTGCCGCCAAGCATGTAGTGGAGTTTCAGCCAGTGTTGCAGAGGCCGCATTCGTAGGAGGCCAAGCTGCAGTACTGGGGAGGCGGAAGCCATCAGCCCTAACATCCTCTGGAAAGTCTTCAGAGGGTAACAGCGTGCTCTGGAGAGACTACAGCCCTCATGTGGACTGAGTCGAAGACTGACGAAGACTGACTCAGGTCCAGTGAGAAGAACCAGTCCCCGGGGCGTATTTGCACGAGGATCTGCTTCAATGTCAACATTCTGAACTTCCGTCTCATGAGGGAGAGGTTCAGAAGCCTTAAGTCTAAGATGGGTCTGAGACTGCCATCTTTCTTGGGGACAACAAAGTAGCAGCTGTAGAAACCCGACTCGCTCTCTGCGGGGGGAACGATTTCTATGGCTCCCTTCTGTAACAGAGACGTCACTTCTGCGCGGAGGACATGAGCGTCGTCTGTTTTGACCGAAGTGGTGACCACACCACTGAGGCGCGGCGTCCTGGGGGGGAACTGTAGGAGTAGCCGTTGGATATAGTCACGATGACCCACTGTGACACTCCTGGGATGGCTTGCCAGGCCTCGACCCGTGTGACCAGGGGTTGAATAGCGTCTGGTGACAGACCGCTGTGCAGGGGTCTTTGCACCGTCATTATAGGAGGAGGAAATTTGCTCTCTTTTTGGTAATGTAAAAATATTGGGTTCGCCATTAGAACGGCGGTTTGTGTGGGCGCAGTCATAGTGGGCCCAGGGCACATAACCCGATGAATTCCAGCACCCGGAGCTAAGCGAGGTGGCAGGGAATGTAAGCGAGAGAGCTTTTGGGGCGGTCTGGCCATGGCGAGACCTAACACCATCCTCTTTCTTCCTGCTTGATCAGGAAGATGCCGGAGGCGTCGGGTCCAGCACTATCTTAGGGCGGGGACCCTGGCGTCTCAGGAGCGTGGAGCGTTACGCTGGGCGGGCCCGCAGGCGCTGCACCTTGGGTGGCGCTGGCTGTGATGCGGAAGGGGCAGGCTTGCTCTGAGGCTGGGTCGGCGCAGGTTTGGACCAACTTGCAGCAGATGAAGAGCTGGAGCGCTTTGGCAAGAAATGTTGCATTGCCTGGGACGATTTTTGCGCGGCCGAGAAGCGCTCGGTGAACCCCTCCACGGCTGACCCAAAGAGACCTGAGGGGGAGACGGGGGCATCCAAGAAGTCCATCTTGTCTGCGTCTTTGATCTCTGTGAGGTTAAACCAGAGTTGGCGCTCCAACACAACCAGGTTGGCCATGGACCTACCTATGGCCTGGGCCGTGGTCTTCGTGGCGCGCAGGGCCAGATCGGTGGTGCTGCGGAGGTCACGGAAGGCCAGCGCATCAATTCCAGACTCGTCCAGGGTGCGGAGGAGGATGGCCATTGAGTGGAGCGCTGAAGCCGCTTGCCCTGTGGAGGAGTACGCTCGGCTGGCAATGGCAGAGGTCGTACGGCAGGCCTGAGAGGGAAGGGCCCTCTTGCTCTTCCAGCCCACGGCAGCAGGCGGGCAGAGGTGAGCGGCCACGGCTTTGTCGAGCGGCGGCATCTGCTCGTAGCCCTTCTCACGGGAGCCGTCAACCGTGGTGAGGGCCGCGGGTGAAGAAGTGCGAAGGCGGGCGGAGTAAGGGGCGTGCCAGGACTTCGTGAGCTCTGAGTGGACCTCGGCGAAGAAGGGCGCAGAGAGCACCAGGCCTGGGACATTTATGTTGTGTCTTGTTATGTTTATATGCAGCAGCTGTCTTCTGTGAGGGGCTGCAGCTTTCATTTTGTTGTTTGTTTACTTTTGGATAAAAATTATGTTGAACGTTCGCCGGTTTCTGCCTCCTCCTTCCCTAAACTTGAACTTCATTACAACTATCCTTCAAATGAATCTATGATGCCCAAAAATGTTCTACATAAATGTTAAAACCCACCCATAATGTAGTCAGGATTCCCAAAAAATCTGTTTGTAAAAATGTTCAATGTACCTATGATATTTATGTAATTTGATTCCAAAATATTTGATTGCACCTAGATCTGTTTGATGCTCAAAAATTAAGCCTACGCAAGAAAAATTCACACACATCAATAATGCACAAAAATGCAACCAAAGTAAGAATGTTCTTATGTGCCTGTGATATCCAGAAATGTGTCTAGATAAGCAACTCTCTAGGTTTTAAAACAACCAGAGAGAGAGAGAGAGAGAGAGAGAGAGAGAGAGAGAGAGTTGGAAAAGTTGAAGACGTCAATACTGCTGCGACATCCTGCACAGACAGCATGAGTTAATAAGAGGAAGTGGGCGTAAGAGTGAGTGAATGAGGGATGGAGCAGACCTTGAGTGAATGAATGAGTGAGAGTAAGATTGAGTTTGAGTGTGTGTGGGTGAAGCCGGGTGGCTGCGAGATCAGTTCCATTGGTGACAGTCTGTGATATTTCCCCCTGCACTCAGCACACCATAACCAATTATCCTATTTACATGCAAAACGACACTGCATGCGTGCCTCTTTAGAGCCGCCCGCAGGGGCAAGACGAGAGCGGAGAGGAAAAATGAAGGGATGAGACAGTGGGGGCCAACAAAAGGGTAGGAGAAAAGGAGGGGGACAGGAAAGAATGAGTGCGAGGAAGAGCGAAGAGTAAAAGAGATAAAGAGATGGAATTAGAGTGGGGGAAGTAATGTCAACATGATGAGAGAGGAGAGTTATTATGAAAGAGTGCAGGGACTGAGAAATGCACAGGCATGAAAGAGTGAGAGAACGTGAAAAGGAGGGGAAAAGAATGACAGAACAAGAATGAAAAGAGAGAAAACAACCCAAAAAGAGGGTGAAAAAGTTGAAAGGAGAAAGGCAATGAAGGGTGAATAACAGTGGACAGGCGTGCAGGTGAGTATTCATCACACTCCATTAACTTAGGCAGTAACAAAAAGTTAGCAGTAGGGGGCAACAGGTCTGTTGTAATATGCTTATTCATAGTAATGCCAGCACTCTTGTCTCCTGCCTCTAATGACTGATTTAGAAACAGCTCTCGGCACATCTGCCTCCATATTTAAAAAGAATAGCTGTAATATACTGCTCCCAAAGTAAACGGCCTTACGTGCAACGGTCAAACCTGAATAATATTCAGTAACCGTGGCTGTAATCTGCGAACTTGCTCCGTTGATTGGACTGTGGATCATGCTGGATGTGATTTAATTATTTCGTCAACTCAAAAGTGGACTTTAGATGAATCATATTAATAAAATATGCTATATTATCAAACTGACCACCATTATACAAATCAATTTAACTTCACTAAAACATGACCACAAGCTCAAATATCAAACATTTGTGCTTCATAGCTCAGAAAGCTTGATCAATATCATAATCATAAACCACAAGAGACATGAATTTCACCATACCTGTCATGAAATATCTTCAGGACATATTTCATTTGACGATCAAAAGAAATAGAAATTATATTTTGCTTAAAGAAAATGCAGCCTATTTGTTTCACTCAAAAATACTGTCATCAATTACTCAAGGTGATATCAATTACTAAGGTGATATTTTTAATACTGCTTTTGTCCATACAATTAAAGCTAATGGTGTTCAAGGGAACATTGTCTTTGCATTGTGACATTATTTTCATGACAATTTCCCCCCAAATTCTCATTACCACAATGTGGCAAAAAAAAAAAAAATCGTTCATTACTATATAATGGAACAGATAATGGTATTTTATTTAAAATGTAAGGTCATTTAATGAGAACCTAATGAGAATCATGTTTGAAAATAATGAGAATAACAAATAAAATTGAAAGTAAAATATCCTGATATACTGCTGTAATGAGAATATGGAAGAAAAATATGCTTATTTGTCATGAAAATAATGTCGCAGTGTCACAATCTTAATGGTCCTAAAAATAGGCAATAGGCAAAGAATAATTTCTATTTTTTATATTTATTTTTGAACTGAAATATGAGAGACATGTTCTTTGGAGACTCATCCAACCATTTTAGAAAATTAATTAGAGAACAAAAAATGTACTCTGTGACTCTACTGCTTCAACCCACATGAAGATTGAATACAAGTAAGCTCAAAGGCAGTTTGCAATGATTTTAAAATAAGGAAGAAAACAATTCCTATATGAAAACACTCGTAAAGGATCTATAGATGTGATTCCGTGGTCAGTGCTAATGAACAGAGATCAATGGGAAAACCTTGAGCAAAATATAGCAGCAAGTCTTAAAGTGTACAGGCTGTCCACTGGCTCCCCCGAAGGAATAGATGTTGCAATACTTTGAGGTAGAGAAGCAAATCCCTTTCAGGCAAAGAGTAGAGAAATTAACTTTAAAATATGGATAACTTTGGTTAGACCTAATATGCAGATGTCACATCAAACAAAACCTGATGATTGATAATAATTGTGCTAGTAAAGTGGGCTTGAGAGAACGTCGCTCAATATGGAAATGAAATGGCAGGGTCAGCTAACCTAACCTGATGGCATGTTTAAGTGATTGACTTTTGAAGGTGCTTAAAAGATTTATGATTCCCTTAGTTCATGCCTGAGTGACACAAACACTTCCGAGAGAGCTCCCCCCCCCATAAAAGACAAGTCAACGGTGATGTTTGAGGCCAGATTTTTTTGGGAGACTGAGTGATTTGTGAGAAGTATGACTGACAGGCAGCAAATCCCTGCAGTATGGGCTGTCAAACACAAATCAAACGCAGGTTAAGGACCTGTGTGTGTGACTGAACACATGTGGCCTCATTGGGTTATGGTTGAAAAGAGACCCAGGTAACAGACAACACAGGGTTTTGATTCAGTCATCACAGTCACACTGTTTGGCACTATCTTTGAAATTTGCACTGCAAGAGATGAAACAGGAACTCTGTAGTTTTTTTTTTTTTTTGCCGCTCATGATGCACCCGGTTTAGGGCCATTTCCTCTAACAGTACAAAGTCAATGTAGTGTTCATACATAATTAACACCAGTGATGCACAGCCTGAAATAAAGAGTTTCAGTTTGTGTTAGGAGTCTGTGGAGAGATATATTACAACCAAAAAGTAATAAATATTTATCAAATGAATGCTTTAACAATTTTAAATAGAACAGCCTGGACTGCATTTGGGTCAGTATACTTTTATTCTTTTATTCTTACAAATGCAGCTGGATCATGTGCAGATCATGGTTAATAAAATAAATAAATAACTTGTTCGTGATTATCTAAAGATCTCACATTTTGTGGATTCAAATTTTAGCTTGGATGCCATTTTATATGTTAGTGTACTCTTAATACTCTTTAAAGATAATCATGATGCATTAAGACCAAATCGATTTTTTCAACATCAAGGCGGGTGTCCGGCAAGGATGTATTCTGTCCCCTATGCTGTTTCTTGTAGAGATGGTCTTCATTATGAGAAAGTCAACTGATTATGTTGGGGCTGGCATCCCTTGGACTGACCATGACTGCTTGGCCAAACTGGAGTTTAAGGACGATGTAGCGCTAATTGTGGAAGACAATCTGCGGCTACAAGTACAAGCTACGACATGCCTGACCCAGGAAGCGGCAAAGGTCGGGATGCGACACCAAAAATCGACACCAAAAAATCAAAGTCAATGCCGGTAGGCCTAGCGAAACCTGGAGCATGTTGGCTCGTGTTCTGAATAAGGTAAACGCCTTTCATCATCGACGCCTCCGCTGTATCCACAAGATACGCTACTCTGACCAAATCCGAAATTAAGTGGTGTGGCGACAGAGTGGATTCGACATAGGGCTGCACGATTATGACAAAAATCATAATTGTCGATTATTCCCTTGAAATTGTATTTGCGTCTATTAATTACAATTATCACAATTTACATTGAATGATTTGAATAGCTTCATACCATTGTTTGAAGCAACTGCATGCCATATTTTTCTTCCTGAATTTTTTATTGCTTTTCTATAGCATTAAGCCTCAAATGTCAATTGTACATCGATTTGGTTTCTTCTTTAATTAAAAATTTTTTTTTTAAAAAAATTGACATATGGGCCATTTTCCGCAGCGGACATTTATTTTGATGGTGCTGAGAACAGCTCAGCCAGAGCCTGAACACACAGTGCTCGCATTCTCCGGCTTCATTAGTTTGCGGTCCTGCCTAATACGTTATTAGATACAACTTTTATACAAAGAAAGAAGACAGTATATGAGAAAAAGTATTAGCTTTTGCCATGTGGTTGATGCTCAATGTCGCTAGCTGAGCAGAAATACATATTCATGTTTGGCTTGGTCTGCTCAAAGTCAAACGATTTTCTCCTTAGCGTAAGGTTTAGAGGGCCATCTATCACTGTTTTGCGTGTTTTAGAGTTAGTTTGTGGAGTAAATATATAGGCAATATACATATATAGCTTTTTAAAAATGGCAGGTGCTGGTGTTTCACGTGCGTTCGACCAATCAGCATACACTTACGTCACTGGTAGTTCTGTTTGTGCTGGGTTAGACCTTTTACACTCTGAAGTAGTCATGATTCACCTCTCACAACGTAACATGCTCTAAACACACCTCTTAAGCACGTAGAATAATGTAAGTAGATATTTTTTGTAATCACGCCTTTGAACGATTACAAAATTGTGGCATCCGTAATCGTAATTGCGATTAAAAATTCGATTCATTATGCAGCCCTAATTCAACAGGCTGGACGTCATAGTTGTGGAATGCCGGCTTCGTTTGGCAAGGCATATCTTCCATGCCATGGCAGCCCTCCTTCAAGTGGCCATGAACTGGATCCCACCAGGTGGTAAACGTGGACGTGGTTGTCCCCGTATCACCTGGAGCTGCACTTTCACAGCCGACCTTAAACTCATTGATATGTCGTGGAATGAAGTCGCAGCCACTGCGATGGATAGATGTAGATGGAGAAAACTTGTCGCCCGATGTGCTCGTAAGCATGGGAGGAACTAAGTCTAAGTAAGCCTAAGTACTCTTAAATATTGACAGAATCTACTTTTAGTGGATATGTGCATTTATTTACAGTCTTTCTCTACAAAAAAAGGGAAACCAAAAATTGAGGACTGATCCTGCACTAATTTTCAAATTTTCATCCAATCAAATTCATATTCATACTATAGTTCTTCTTTCTTCTTATTTTTGAATGAGACATGGGTGTACATCAAACAAAGCCGTGAACTTAGCAGCAAGCTTTGCTTACCTTATCCTATCTGGCACCCTCTGGGTTTGATTTCCATCCATCATGCAGTTCCCGGCGAAGCTCGTCCCTCGAGCCCCAGCATACTCCCTACGCAAAGCCATAGCACCGTGCGTCAGTACCGACACACCCTTTGCAATTCGCCGTCGTGGCTCGTCCCTCCATCCCTGTGGCCTCACAGCGAACAGAGCCTTGGGTAGACCCTCAAGACCAAGTCCTGACAGAGCCGGGCCCACCGCAAACCACATATGTGAGGGAGTAGCCTGCCCTGATGCCCATGCAGCCTTAAAAATGTGCTCCGCCTCTTCCTGTGAGCAATACAGGAGTCGTACCTGTAAAGAGTGGTAGAGTGAGAATAGAATAAGTATTCAAAGGGACCACTTTTTCCTTTTAAATTCAACATAAAATCAAAATGTATTTACTTATTGCGCATTCCTGGTTTTATTGTGCACAATGATCATTGCTGTAAATTAAAAAAAAAGTCTTTGTAATGTTTAATAAAATTGGAAAAACTTGATCTACATCTTTTTCTCATTAAATATCCTGATTTACTCTGAAATGTGTCACATTATGGAAGAAAAAGAAAGTTTGGAGTTTATAAAAACATCCTTGGTCATGCTAGGGATACTGAAGAACACGAATATTATTCAAACATGAATATCATTTCATGTCACAAGCAGAAATAATGAACACTTTACAGTCATCAAGCTCAATAAGCTCTTTCTGGCTGCTCATGATACTTCTATGATTTCAGAAATTGCCCTATCGGAACAGAGTGATCCGGTCAGCTTGTTATTCATGCACTAGCAAGTGTTCTTCAATATCCTTAGCATGACCAAGAGTGTTTTTATGAACCTCAAACCCAGGACATGGTGTATGAGGGCTTTTTCCACACACATTTCAGAAAAAGGTCAGAGATGTCAGACATCTTAAAATTACTTTGATGTGTAAGGGTCTTGTTTTTCTTGTTGGAGATGTGTTGCTTATCCTACTTGTAGACATGTAGCCACAGGCTCCTGACAGGAAGATAAAACTACTCTTGAGGGTTGTTGACTGGTGACCTGCAAACCTCCAAAACAATTCTTACAGTATAACAACTGTAGCGAAAGTAGAAGTGTGGAATCAATAGATCTTCCAGCAGGGGCAAGACTAGGACCTGCTATTGAACTACTCCCCCAAATGTTTTTTTTTTTTTTTCCTCCAATGGCTGTGGGTCTTATTTCCTTATAAAAATAAAGAAAGAAATAAACGGGCAGTTAAAATAAACTTGCAAAAAAAAATAAAAATAAAAATCTGAAACAATATTCTCAGTGTTCTATCAGCTCTTACTTACATAATTCAGGATACTTGTGATATTTGTACCCTTTCATTTGTTTTTACTGATTTTGTTTTTAAATAAACATTCATATTTTATGTCAAATTCTTACATTTTAATAAATAAATTCACTTATAATAATAAAGACACTGAAGGGCTGTTACCAATCAAATGAAACCAGTATCAACAAAATCCATCTTTCCACTGCAGAGGACAGCTGCATCTAAAGTGGTATTTAAATGTATATACACAGACTGTTTAATGAAGCTTAGATGTGGCATGAATGCATTTAAAGTGCAACTGCATAAATAAAGTTATGAGATTAACATTTTAAATGAAAATTTCTAAATATGCAAATATAAAATGTTGGAAAAAATTATATTATACTTTTAAACATAAAAATTAACTAAAGCACCAGTAGGCGGTTCATTCAACTGAGTCATTCCAATGGCTGATTCAATCAAGAATGAAACAAGTGTCTTTCTGAATGGGTCATTAAATCATTGACTCACTCGATTCATTCAAAAACAAAACACTGCAGTGTTCGGACACGCACACCAGTTATGCTGTGACTTTGTTTTGAACTACTTTTGTTGACAAAATAGAGCAAAAAAAAAAACAAAACAAAAAAAACAATATTGTCAGAGATATTGTGAAAATCAAATTGTGGTGATATATATCATTTCAGACATTCATTCAAGGCCTCTGTAATTTTAATGTGGTAGCGTAAACGTTTTATTTGTAGCCCTGTTTGAATTAATGCCTTTACAGACATGAAAATTATGTTTTGCTTTTCTCTCTTATAGTCACCCACAAGATATATGCCCCAGCATATGCATTGATACTTTTTCACTCTCTTCAACTGACCATAAAGAGACAGAGAGAGCAGTGCAAAAATCAGCAAGGGCCAGCAACAGCTTTAGCATAGATGCTGATGAGGCAAAACAGGGATGTATGCATGTGTTTTTCTTCATGATTAATTTGTCCATGCTCTCGTATTTCTCAAGAAGCTGAGAGTATCCTCAGCTGACTCCTTCTACCTCCAGGTACTAGGCCTGGGCGGTGAGTGCTACAATGAGAGATCTGCCGCTGGGCCAGTCCTGTAAACCTCTCATTCCTCAGCATGCTCATTCCCCCCCGGTCGAGTTTCCAGATGAGTTTAGCGGCTAACCCTCTGGCGAGCTTAATTTCTCATTTAGGAATAGAGAGGAAGATGAAGTGTCACTCCTAGCATTATGCCTTCTGCCGCTGATGACTCGTCTGTGCTGCTGCCTTTGTGCACGACAGCGCAGTTTGAGGCTGAGGCAGAGTTGGCAACCGTGCTTTCCTAGGCAGCCATGAGCATTGGGCTTGAGTGGTCTCCTCCACCCTGTCCCAAGCACTAATGGCTGGACGATAAGTTCTTGGCATCAAGCTATGGCTATCCTGCAAGTCTACCAGGCCAAAGTGTTGAAAGACCTGCTTGAGGGCAGTCCTGACCCAGAGGTAATGCAGGGACTGCGTTCAGCCACGGACTATGCCTTCTGGGCTGCGAAGATGATGGCACAGGCTCTGGGTCAGGGGATGTCCGTTAGTGGTCCAGTAGTGCCATATTTGGCTCAACCTCGCAGAGATGTGGGATGCGTAGAAAGTGTGCTTTCTCTATGCCCACTCCCAAGGTAGCCTGTTTGGCGACACAGTTTTCACCAGTGAAGAAGCAGATAGAGCTGATAAAGCACATCTTGCCTCGACACAGGTCTTCCTCTAGACCCCTGTTAGCCCAAGCTCTGGCTGCTCATCGCCGAGGGTGGCCTGCAAAGGCTGCACTGGTCCTGCAACAGCCTGGACTGGTAACAAGGCCCCAGAGGTCCAGTAGCAGGAAAGGTGGCACCGTCCGCCTGTCGTCAGGATACTAAGAACCCCCCACAAGGTGTCAAAGCGTTCCTGAGATGGGTGACGCAGGGAAGGAGAGGCTCCAGACCTGTTCGCCCTGGCCAGAGCAAGCCTCACTCCCATCAGAGGGGGGAGTGAATCTTACATGGTCATTAAAAGAGCAATTTCTTCTTTCCCTGGGTCTCTCACACACACACACACACACACACACACACACACAAAATGCTCATGGCCCTCATCGTCTTCATGACCGGACATTGAACACTCACACCAGAAAATCGGGGGGCTGCTCCCCACGTTCATGAGTCTGCTCAGAACTGCTCAGAGTGTGCTGAGTATTGATGAGGCCCAGCCTCCTTGACTGTCACAAACCGCCGCCACAGTGGACCCGGGGAGCAAGGTATGTGCGTCAGCACATTGTTCAGCATGAGTAATGAGAGGGTGGGAAAGAAAGGAGGTGAGTTGAGACCAATCGCAGATCTGTAAGTTTTGAATTGGGCCCTGCACAAGCTTCCATTCAAAATGCTCACGCTGAAACACATTCTTTCATGCATTCAACATCAAGACTGGTTCACAGCGACAGACCTGAAGGATGAGTACTTTCATGCCTCAATCCTTCCATGGCACAGACATGTTTATACTGTTTATACGGTTTGCCTTTGAAGGTTGAGCATATCAGTACCTCCCCTTCAGACTGTCCCTGTCTCCTTGCATCTTTAAGGATGTCGCAGAGGCTGCCCTTGCCCCTTTAAGGGAAGTGGGTATTAGCATTCTCAACTACCCTGATGACTGGTTAATCCTAGCTCACTCGCAAGAGTTGCTGTGTGCACAGGGACCTGGTCCCGAGCACCTAGCCAGATTGGGACTTGAGGTCAACTGGGTGAAGTGCAAGTTCTCCCTACTGGCTTTATTTGCTGCATTCACGCCACTGGGATTGATGCACATGAAACCACTTCAGCATTGGCTTTAGACAGGAGTCCCGAGATGGGCATGGCGCTGTGGCACATCACGTTACCATCACGCCAATCTGTCATCTTTATTCAGCCCTTGGTCAGACCTTGTATTTCTACGGGCAGGAGTTCCCCTTGAACAAGTATCCAGGTGTGTTGTTGTCACAACATACTCCTCAGAGACCGGCTGGGGCACTGTATGCAATGGGCACACAGACTCGGGACAGTGGACAGGCCCCCGACTGCACTGGCACATCAGCTGCCTCAAATTGTTGGCTGTGCAACTAGTTTTGAGGAGGTTTCGACCATTTATTTAGGGCAAACATGTGTTGGGCCGGACGGACAACACAGCGACAGTGTCGCATGTCATAACTTGTCCACCATCTCCTCCTCTGGAGCCAGCAGTGACTGAAATGCGCCCCCCTCGGCACGGATGCACTGGAAACATAGCTTGCCCCAGTGAGCCTGACTGCACACTCAAGGAAATGAAAAACAAGTCCTAATAGTCACGCTCTACTGGCCCAACCAGACTTGGTTCTCGGAGCTCAAGCTGATGTTGTTGTCTCCTCCCTGGCGGATTCTCCTGAGGAAGGACACCCATGCCTAGAACTCTGGAACCTCCATGTCTGGTCCCTGGATGGGATGAAGAGGAATTCAGAGGACCATCACCAGCAGTGTTAGATACCATGCCTGTTCACTACATGGTGTGCTTCCTGAGGTGAAGACCCACGCACTTGTGGCATTGGGTCAGTGCTTTCTTTTCTTCAGCAGGGCCTGGAGAGACACCTGGTGGCCTCCACCCTTAAAGTGTAGTTGGCTGCAATAGCGGCTCATCATGGCACAGTGGTTGGCAACTCCTTAGGTAAGCACAACCTGATACTTAGGTTTCTGAGAGGTGCACAGAGGCTAAACCCTCCTAGACCTCAAACGGTGCTTCATTAGCAGACATTTGTAGAGCTGCGGGATGGGCTACACCGAAAACACCTTTATTAGATTTTATAGTCGGTGCATGAAAACAGTTTTGTCTCTATTCTTAGGCAATAAGAGGTAAAACTCGGACAAACTGGTTGGATGTAGTACTTGCATTAGAGCCTTTCCCCAGGTGATAACGTGCACCATTAGAGTTTCCTTTGAATGATGAACCCTAGGAACTTACTACCAGGCCCATTACTCATAGGGTATGCCTCTTTTCAGGTGAGCCCTTGTAATCTGGCTAGTGCTCTGAATGTAGTGGTTGCCTAACAGTGACCCCATATGATGTATTCTTCCACTGTTCAGTTTCCTTCTCTGTGAACCCAACTGCCACTGAGGGGTTGAGATGCCGTCTCGGCTCTTCATAACAAAGCTAAAGTGTGTGTGCAGCCGGGGTATGGCATGGCATGCAAATTCCACATGCCAATTCCCCCGGCTTTTTCTGAATACGTCAGAGGGGTGTGGGGCACTCAAGGGCAACCCCTAGTGTCTGTATTTCAACACAACACCTCCATCAGGGAATCAGGGTTACACTGGTAACTAAGACGATTTCCTTGTACAATTCTTCTTTTGTGTTCTAATAAAGAACATATCTTGGATGATCTAAGGGTGTATCAGCAAAGTTTCATTTTTGTGTGAAATATTATTAATGAAGTTGTCCTGTCACAGTAATAAGCAAAGCATATACCAACTGGTTTTATTTTGCACACATTGAGTTAAGGTGTATTTATATAGGTGTTTTTATTTGTTGTTGTTTGTTTTTTGATTAAAGGGTTAATTCCACCCCAAAAATTAAAATTATGTCATTATTTACTCACCCTCATGTCATTCCAAACCCGTAAAACTTTCGTTTACCTTCATAGCACAAATTTAGATATTTTAGATAACCCTCCATTGACAGTCCATGCAACCACCACTTTTTAAAGAGACCATAAAACTAATCCATATGAATTGAGAGGTTTAGTCCAAATTTTCTGTAAAGGACAAATTTAATAAAAGGTGCAATAGGAGATTCTTTTCATTCTTTTTTTTTTTTTTTTTTGTTATGCCGGTTGTAAGTATCCTCATATCCTATTAGCAATCACTATGTGGTCTAAATGTTTTTTTTTTTTTTATATATATATTAACTGTGGAAGGCATAGGACCATAAAATGTTCGTTCAAACATTGCATTTGGTCTGAACAGCCCGATAGTATGTGTTCCCTGTCAGTCAACTTGTGTTTGCATACCACTGCACAGCCTGTTCACAAAGGAATCATATGACATCAGAGCGTTTCTTGTACGCTGTGCAGATTCAGCACATGAATGACAGGCAAACAGCAACAACCTATCTGTCCTTCCGAACCGACAACAAGTGGCACTGTGAAAGTATCTAAAATAAAGAGAGTCTTAGAAAGGGCTACAATGGAAAAAGGCTGGATTGTTAAAGAGCTAAATCCCCGAATTAATAACGGTGTTGTTTTTCCACACTGGAGACAACTGTGGGAGTTAAAGGGTCTGAAAGCTGATGCAATGGTTGCAATATTTATTTTGGACCAGTAAGTATATAGTATGATTAAATTTTGATGTGTTTTGGTAGTAACATGTAATGTAGCATATGCAGTTTGTGTACCTTTACTAATTAGCTCAATGACAGCAGCACCCAGCATCTAATCGGGAACTATTTTTATATTGTCAAAGTTATGAGCAAACTACAACATCCACACCTTTGGTGCATGGACAACAAATGTTTCGACCATTTGTTTTTGGGTCTTGCTACAAACAATGAGTAAAACGTCTTGTTTCCTCCTTCAATGAAAACACCCTCAGCATCCCTGCAGGTAATGTGCGTGCCATCTTTAACACAAAATATAGTTTTGTGTTGTTCCTTTGCTTGATATTCTGGCAATGTTTTGCTGAAATACTATCGCCTTTCTGGTTCTAAAAACAGTGATGTGGTTTATTTTGTTCTCAATGCTGCTATAGTTTTTAATCAGTTGTCACATTAGAAATGTCCAGCATATTCATTTGCTCCATCTAATTCCGTTTTTAAAAAGATGTTTACATTCGTTATTGTAGTACTGTTATTCACTGTACTGTAAAGTTTTGAATGAATGACACAATGTAATCCAATAAGGTTGTCTCTGGTCATCTTGCTTCTGGTCTGTGGCCGCACTTCTGTTTAATTTGGCATGTCTCACAAACTCATTTAGGCAATGGCGGATAGTCGCATATACACCAAGTTGTATGGGAAGCCATTCACACCGAAAGTCGGATGAAACAGTGCGCTGTTACAGAGCTTGCCCCGTGCTGTCTGTACTAATGAAAGCCAAAAACACCAGAAGTGGGATGATACAGCGCAGTCTTACAGAGCTCGCGCTGCACAGTCATGTCATCTGCACCGTTCAATGGACTGAGTTGACTTGACGGTCAGCGCAGTGAGGACGTGTTTGCTAGCACCACCAAATGGACTCTCACCAATATCAGCTTGAGCTCTGAGAATCTCACCAGCGTGGCGCTGAACAATTAAAGCGGCACAGTGCAAATCACAATTACTGCTCTGCAGAATTTCAGCTGTTTTCCCCTTTACATAAGATAATGAAGATAAAGAGAATTAAGTTATACATTTCTTTTGCTTATTTTGCTTATCTTTCATATTAGTAGTACATATAAACAAACATTATTGTTCCTTAGGCTACTTATAGGGCACAAGTTCTGTAACCACGTCCCACTTTTGCTGTGTTTGGCTTCCCATACGTTCAGTGGCACTACACGCTAGTAAACACGTTTCCCCTGCAATGTCCAGTCGGTTGCGCAGCCCGGTCCATTGAGCCGCACCGATGTCCACGCAGAGCAAGCTCTGTAAGAGCATGCGGTTTCATCCCACTTTCAGTATGAATGGCTTTCCATAGTTTGGTGTCCTATACAACTCATTCAACTATCCGCCATTGCCTAAATGAGTTTGTGAGATGCGCGCCAAATTAAAAGGAAGTGTGGCCACAGCTTCCTTTTCAAGTGAAATTAGCTCTCATCAACTAATGAAATCTTTTCTCATTTCAGTAATGCGTATGAATGAATTTCACTAAGGATGATCAATGTTTTCACTAGTGTTTGTAAGAGTCTTTTTCAGTAATGCATTTGAATGAATTTCACTAAGGATGATCAATGTTTTCACTAGTGTTTGTAAGAGTCTTTTACAGTAATGCATATGAATGAATTTCACTAAAGTGGATCAATGTTTTCACTAGTATTTGTAAGAGTCTTTTCAGTTATGTGTATGAATGAATTTTACTAAGGTTGAGCAATGTTTTCACTAGTGTTTGTAAGAGTCTTTTTCTAATGCGTATGAATGAATTTCACTAAGGTTAATCAATGTTTTCACTAGTGTTTGTAAGAGTATTTTTCAGTAATGAATATAAATTAATTTTACTAAGGTAGATCAATGTTTTCACTAGTGTTTGTAAGAGTCTTTTTCTAATGCGTATGAATGAATTTCACTAAGGTTGAGCAATGTTTTCACTAGTGTTTGTAAGAGTCTTTTTCTAATGCGTATGAATGAATTTCACTAAGGTTAATCAATGTTTTCACTAGTGTTTGTAAGAGTCTTTTTCTAATGCGTATGAATGAATTTTACTAAGGTATATCAATGTTTTCACTAGTGTTTGTAAGAGTCTTTTCAGTAATGCGTATGAATGAATTTCACTAAGGTTGATCAATGTTTTCACTAGTGTTTGTAAGAGTCTTTTTCTAATGCGTATGAATGAATTTCACTAAGGTTAATCAATGTTTTCACTAGTGTTTGTAAGAGTCTTTTTCTAATGCGTATGAATGAATTTCACTAAGGTTGAGCAATGTTTTCACTAGTGTTTGTAAGAGTCTTTTTTTAATGCGTATGAATGAATTTCACTAAGGTTGTTCAATGTTTTCACTAGTGTTTGTAAGAGTCTTTTTCTAATGCGTATGAATGAATTTCACTAAGGTTGATCAATGTTTTCACTAGTGTTTGTAAGAGTCTTTTCAGTTATGCATATGAATGAATTTCACTAAGGTTGATCAATGTTTTTCGGTTCACTAAAGTTTATAAGAGGCTTTTCAATAATTATGGCCTATTCAGCCCCTCATACGTTAGGGTTGCAAAATTTCCCTACTGTTTTTTAATACACTAAGTGAAAGTTTTGAATTCAGATTTCAATTCAGATCTTTATGCATTATTTCATTGCTTTATACAAGCATTGCAATTCTGTTACACTGGGTCTCTGAGGGTTAAACACTTGTGAAGAGGGAATGGATTATTTTCAGTGGAGCAGTTTACAATTTATCATCATGCTGGTCTTTTTGTTAAATCTTATTAAAATAAAATATAGCTAGTAAGCTTATGCTTTAAAGCAAATCACTGGAGGCAGAGTTTTTACATTTATAACAAAGCTTGTCGATAACATCTGCACTTTGATGTAGTGTTGTCTGTTGAGCCCTTACAAAAACCACACTGATGTTTAATCACTGTGAGAAAAAAACAGAAAAGTTCCTATCGCATAGCATCAAGCTGACCCCAATTTTTTCCTCATTCTTTTCCATGCGGGAACCATGACAGCCACTTTGAATGTGCTCCTGTATCAGTCACTGATTAGGGGCTGAAAGTCTGTGTGCTTGGACACTGTGGAGAATTAATCAGTCAAGTTGTTGAACGTAGAGGATGTCTGCTGCCGTGGCCAGTCCTGTGGGGAATTGAGTTGGCCACCTTTGGGTCAGATGGAAACTGTCATTTAATGTCACGCTGCTCAGTAACATTATGGATGCCATCTCCCCTTTCATAGGTCACACGACCTCCTTCTCTTTGGGAGCCTTCACGTAAAGGCCAAAGTATGCCGGAGAGAGAGAGAGAGAGAGAGAGAGAAGAGAAGAGAAGAGAAGAGAAGAGAAGAGAAGAGAAGAGAAGAGAAGAGAAGAGAAGAGAAGAGAAGAGAAGAGAAGAGAAGAGAAGAGAAGAGAAGAGAAGAGAAGAGAAGAGAAGAGAAGAGAACGAATACACAAGCGATGAGAGAGAAGGTTAATCGAGAAATCAAGTTGGGAATATCGAGGAATTGACTTACAGAATGCATGAGGAGCTTTACCATATGTTTCTTAATTTGAATTTCTATAGAATAATTGCACAAGACATTAGAGCTGTCTTCTCTCTTTTCATTGTCATATTCATACTTCTATAATTAACCAAGACTGATTTGGTAATACAATTGTTAATTGCAGTGAAGCCACTTTCAATTAAAATGGAAAAAATTAAATAGGATCTGGTGGACTGGGAATGCTAGTTCAATGAAAGGAAAAGAAACAGTGTAAGAGAATGAACTGGACAGTTGCAATTGAGTAAAAGAGCTGTAGTGCTGTTCACAAAAGGGATTGATTTATATAAAGATTGGAAAAAATGAACAGATTAAACCAAAACATTGTTTGTGAACCCTTTGGAAATGCCAAGATTTAAATGAGACCTATTACACAAAATTCACTTTTACATGGTGTTTGAACATAAATGAGTGTGTACACAACCACCCTATAATGATAAAAATCCACCCATTTTTTTTAATCCCCATAAATTATAAGAAATGTTTCAGAACAAGCTGTTCGTAGGTTCTGTACAAAGTGACGTGACTGTTGATGGACACTGGCGTATTAGCATAGACCCCACCCTGAGTGAGTAAACTCACCAGTCCGCCATTGTCTCTAGCGACAAGAATGTCTGGTAAGCAATTGAGGAAATTTGTTGCTGTATTTAAGAGTGAACATAACAGTCTTCATTTACTCCTGACATCTAAGCCGCTGAAAGCAGTGGACTAGTTTTATTTTAGAAGGGAATGCGCCACAGATATAATATACACATGCGAATTCTGTCCCTGCTGGTTACGTTCGCAGACATATAATCATCTGTGTTTATGTGAACTCTGTGTTTTTGACAACCTTGTTTGGATTTGACAGTTTAAGCACAGTAAAATGTGAAAGCGACGTTAGTTTAATACTCACGAGACGTGCCATCTGACAGCCAGCTTTATGTGCGTGTGCTTCAGATGCGTGCACTCAGAAAAAGATAAATTAGAAGTTTAAACTGATATAGCTTTAAAGGGCATATTGCAGGTTAGAGCTTTAGTGATTCGATGTATAGAAAAAAAATATATAAATCCGCTACTTAGGCATCTACAGTCGTTTTTTTGTGAGAAAATTTTACTTCCGCATCTGAAAAATGCCAAATCGGAAGTGACATAACGGGAGGGAGTGCGGTCAGTATAAACAACAGGAAAACAATGGATCGCAATGACAGTTCGGACGCTGAGGAAATTGTAAATGTTTATTCACACTCATATAACAGACCAAAGACATAATTAGCCTGCTATGTGGCCAAAAGAGCAGGGACAGGCAAGGATTAGACAGAAGAAGGAGGAGACAAATTGAGCTGTGGTGTAAGGGGAACAGGCCAGAGACCGGTGTTAGCGTATAGATACACGTTTTAACAATTTGTAACACTGTGCTTAGATCACAATATTGTACAGATTATTATCATGTATCAGGCAATTGCAAAGCTAGTACTGGTCATCTAGGAGTATTGATTACTAATAACAGAAACTAATAAACTTTGATCAGGCATAGCCTTTCACACAATCATGTCTCCTGCCGACGGCCGAACCACAGACAGTATAGTGTT